>NW_010198254.1:141580-213965 GCF_000695765.1 Mesitornis unicolor
CAGACTTACTCTGGCATAGAGTTACTGGAAGACAAGCAAGGTTTAAGCCCTTCTTCCTCTCCCATCTTCCTAAGACTGTTCGCAGCGGCACATGTTCCCACTGCGTGTGGTCAGGTTGCATAGCTGTGTAACCACCCTACATTTAGAGCAGCTTTGTGTCTGGTCCTGTTAGCTCAGAGTAACTGTGAGCCTCTTCATAGACCCAAAATACTATCTCCTCCACTCACTATTGTACCAGCTCCTTTGGCATTATTCCCAGGAACTACTCGCCGTCCCCCATAGGGAAATGTAGGAAAAGAAGAAGGTTGGTGAGGGCAGCACAAGGTAGAGGAAAGCCCTTTGGTTGCCTGAAGGTCCTTGCTGTGGCTGACAGGCCTTTTTAAATCATAATGTGAAAAAGTTGTCTGTTAATTGTTTTTAATTACAAATGCAACAGGAGATGAAAAGGAGCGTGATTCTTTGCATTTGCGGTTGGGGAGCAGAGCTACAGGAAAACAGGTTCTCAGAGGAAATCTGCGGCAAGTCCAAGAACTGAACACAAGTCCTGAGTCCCCTGTTGAGGCTTTAACCACAAGAATCCTGTCATTTTACAGATAGAATCTAAATATAGGTTCTTTATTTTAAATTCCAAAGCATCCCGTGTTGTGAGACCTCATTGTCCTTGGCAGATATTTAGAGATCTAAATACTCCTTAGGAATTTCTGGCATAAGGGAGACTCAGTCAGTTCTGTAAATTCAGTGCCCTCATCATGTATTCATAATTTTTTTGCACATCGGAGGACTTACAGATACATGACTGCGTGAAGCCTTTTAGGTTCGTGTGTCTGATCCTGGTAGCTGACTACACTGGTTAGGCGTGCATGACTGCATTCCAAAAGTGCCTACAAAAGTGCATCTCCACTTCTTTCTCCAGCCGTACAAGGAAAGCTACTGATTTTGTAACATACTTCAATTTCCTCCAAGTGAAATCAGTGAGATAAGGATCTGTAAAAGCAAAAGGTGCTTCCCATGCTACACAGTGTCATAAGTTAAAAGTCATTAAAAAATACATTTGTTTACACTTATTGAGCCTTACTATTAAACTATAGTGTGAGAGCAAAACACTCTGGCAGTTGGATCTCAGTTTGCCTGCATAAAGGGGATTAATCTGCTCTTCCTAGATGCCAGTTCCCATAGTAGAAGAACTCTTCCAAACCACACTCTGTGAAGGGCTGGGTAAGGGGCAGTTAATTGTTTTATTCCCAAAAGATACAGCCGTGTTGTCTTCATGTTGCAGCTGAAGCTGGGTTATTACCCTCCTCTACTCTGTGCTGATGAGACTGTACCTGGAATAGTGAGTCCGCTTATCTCCCTGCTCTGTCCTCTCACCCCAACCCTGCTCAAGAGTGATGTGGAGGAACTGTAGAGGACTTCCATGATGGTCCAGGGCCCAGAGTACCTGACCTGCAAGAAGCAGCCAAGGGAGCTGGTCTTGTTGTGTTCTAAGAAAGATGCTGAAGGGTGTCTAACAGCAGCTTGCCGCTACTTAAAGGGTCATTGTGAAGGTGATGGAGCTGGTGTCTTCTCAGTAGCGGCAGAAGACATAGCAAGGGGCAATAGTTGAAAACAGCACAGATTAGAAGGTTTCGGTTGGATATTAGGAAAACTATTTCTCTAGGGTGGTAGTGCAGCAGGAGGACAAAGCCATGGCCAACCTGTTGTAGCATTGGCAACAGCCATGCTTTGAGCAGGAGGTTGGGCTTGAGACCTCCAGAGGCCTCTTCCACCCAACGTTTCTTTGATTCTCTTAGAAAGCATGAATATTCAGTTCATTGGCTGCTTTTCCTAATTTATATTCTGAGGTTTTAGTGTGATTTCGCTCAAGGCTGGATTCTACTGCTTCTATGTTAAGAAGTAATTTTAATCCCCTGTAATCAATAGGACTATTTTTGGCACAAAGTTCTGGATTGCAAATCCTAAAGGGGGCCAATCTCTTTCTTTTTTCCTTTTTTCTTCTTCTTTTTTCTTCTTTTTTTTCTTTTTTCTTTTTCTTTTTGTAAAACACCTGACATGCTTAATGGATGAGCAAATAAGAAAATTACTAAAGGTGAAGGAGCTTGATTAAACTTGATTACATCTCGCCTCTCAAAATTCACATCCTACTTTTCTTTCTCTGAACACATAGTCTATTTCTCTAAGAAACTGATAGTTGTGTATATGCAATTTATCTTCTCTTAACCCCTTCTTGTGACCTTTTACTTAAGTAACCTGATTGAAATCTCACTTTGTTAACTTTAATTGACATTGAAAGAAAATTTGTTTTTTCAGAAGCCGGGAAGATCAGTATGAATTTGCACTCTGCTAAGTTTACTTCCCAGAGTTGTCTTGAAAACTGTAAGAAAGCTCTGTACATGATGGAAAGCATCGAGTCTCTCTTGTTACTTTACATTTGCTGTGTTATGTGAGTTAACAAAAACATTTCAAAATAAACTGAGAAATGATAGTACAGCCATTAGAGATGAAAGCAGCCCTTTAAAGTACTTCAATTTGCACTGAAGAGAGTAGACACTCCTCCTTTTGTGCTTGATGCAGAATTAAAAGGGATAATCAAGTTTGGATTGTGATTATTACTCCAAATATTTTAGGCTGTCTGATAAAGCCACTGCTTTAATTAAACCAGAGAGTAAATGATCAAGTACCTAGATCCCCCAATACATAAGGTGGCATTAAGTGCACATTCAAAAGCAGAAGTAAATAAGTCAGTAGCAAATCTAAAGGGATCGAGTCTATCATGGTTTAATTAGGTCGTGGTAATTATAAAGAACACGATGTCTCTAAAAGTAACAAGGTCCATTTTTTTCTGTATGGATAACTTTTGACTAAATAGCGTGGCCTGACACTCGGTTTCATTAGGTGTAAATGACATTGCAGAGCCTCGGGCTTTAAAGTGGCTTGAGGAGGTACAGGAAGGGTATTTTTCTTTCACCTGTCAGCACTTATTTTGCTGAGCTACTAGCCAGTAGCCTGGCTCTTTTAGCTAATAGGAATTAAATAATACAGCTGTAATACAAATGTTTTTTCTTGTTGCTTGATCTTATGTGGTAGTCATTAAAGTTTAAATAAAAATCTGGAAAGAGAGCCATATTTAAAATGGTTAAGAACCCTCAGCTAACTTTGGATTTTTATGACCTTCTCATTATAGCTATTATACACTAACACAACCACTAATGAAAGGCTTGGAAACTTTGTGTGGGATGAGGCTCATTTCAGGCAGGAGGAGGAAGTGACCGTCTGTTCGGAAATAGCTGCATGTGCCAACCCAGTGCAGACCCCGCCTGGGTGTCTGCTGCCTTCTCTGTCTTAATTCACCCCAGCTTTGTGCTGGGCTGCTGAAGTGGCCACCCTTGAAACCTGCCTGCCCTCCGGGAGCTGGCCAAGCCTTCACTCATGTATCCCAGCCCTCCGGGGCACTCACCTCTCCCAGAGGGTAAGGATGGGTGTTTCCAAAGCAAAAGACCTGTGGAGTCCTTAGTTAAGGCCTTCCTAGCCAGAGGTTGTGCCTTTGTGGTAATGCACTTCTTATTGCGCTAATGATATAATTTCTGTGTTAGCTTTTAGTACTTCTTCCCTGCAAAAAAAATTGCTGAGTAGAATACACTTTGATTCTCATACTGAAATTTATTTGCTCACTTTATGAAAATTGTACACCCCAGAGATAGCGATTGTTACTATTCCTGGTAAAAAACTTTCTGTGCTTCTCAGAAGACAGGAATTTCAGTTCTAGCGAGGCGCTGCACAACTCGTTTCTGACTGCAGTGGTGAAATAATCTTTTTCTGGGCCCCTTTTTTTTGCTGTGCCCCAGGGTGCTCTCTGAGGCCTGCACTGCTACCTTCCCCTGGCCTGCAAGAAGCCACACTGCTTCTCTGGGCCTCCATATTCCCATCTGTCAGAGGCATCACAATGCCTACCTCCCCGGTTAAGTACTTGGAAGATTATTGACATTGCAACAAAGCTTTTATATGAGCGTTTGATTCTAATATTTTTTCCTTCCACATTGTGTTTCATTGAGCCAAACTCCTACTCACTTTCCTCGCAGCTAATGGAGTGGAGAATCCTTTGTTGTGGCTTTTCCCTGTTGCGGTCTGAGAGGTCTGTTTTGATACAGCAGCACGAGAAAATATTTCTTTTTATAATTACAGATTTTTGACAACCATTTTGACTACTGATCGAGCTGCAATATGGATTACTGCTTTATTAGTAACACGAGCAGTTCTCCAAAACACACAGCCTGGGGCATAGCCTCATTATGGAAGACTTCAGGCCAGTTTGCTTAGCAAAGTGGTAAGGAACTGGAAATAAGATCTTATACTGGGAAACGTTGAGTAACCTTAAGTGTAGCCAGAGTGCGCTGGTTCCCTTAGGGACACACTCTATCCATAGGTATTTTGCTGTTCGTATATTACTGCTCTTATGCTAGGAAAGAATCCATTACCTGCTATTCAGCTGATGCACGAGGCAGCCCTGGGGTCAGCCAGCATGTTTAGGAAACGGACTGTGAGGTGTCGGTCCTAAAACCTGCCTTCTGAGGGAGACACTTGCCTCAAGAGGAAAGAGGAAGGTAGTCAGTGACATAATTTGAATGCAAAATTAAAGACTAGTGCTGAACAGTAAAATATTTCCTCTAGTTCCCCTGGGATTTTGCATGGATTTCACTGCACTCAATGTGAATGGTAGAGGGACTATATTTATACTTGGTAAATTGGCTGGGTGGTCTCCTGAGATTTGAATTGTTTAACACAGAAAGCTCTTGATTTGGGGATATTTTGTAGCATCCAGTGGTAAGATCCACCCACAACCCCTCAAGGGATGTATTCAAAAGAATACGTCTAATTTTGCATCGTGAGGAGCTGGAGAAGAATACAAGCCAGGCATTCACGCTGTATGATTTAAATAGCAATAAAAATTGAGGTATGAATAAAACAATTATCAGAAAGAAAGTCCTATCTTAAAACCATACAGAATTGGGCTCAGTATTTTGATTGGTACTTCCTCCCCTTTTCCTGAAATAATTCTGTTCAGGTCAACTGAAACATTTCTTGAATTATGTTGATTTTAGTAAACGTTTTCAGAGGGAAGGGAAACTGAAGACCATTCCTTCCCGTCTCAAATGAAATATTTTTACTTCTTCAAAATGGCATACTTCAGTGGTCTTTTTCCCTCATGATTATTGCTACCTAAAATATTTTAAATTATACCTGTGTACTACAAATGTAAGTATAAATTTATCGTCTATATAATTAAGGCAGCAGATGAAAAATTTTTTTGTATTCAAAATGTTTTCTATATTTGCTGCAAGTACTTCATTTGCAATCAAATAAAAGCGGAAAGTTTTTTGGCTGTTCTCTGCCTAATGGGCTGGTGTAGCCAATAGAGCTCTGGCCCCGAACACTAGCGTGTCAGTTTGATTCCCCAAATTTAGCCTTCAAATTGCTTTAAAAGCCCCATGACATAGTTATATCTCAGACTTCCTAGGAACTGGTAGGAAGCGCATGTACCTTTAAATGTCTTACTCTGAATTTAGCCATGACTGAGTCTTATTTTTACATATTTATTTAACTACCCAGGCAGGACTTTTTCATGAAAATGTTGCCTGTAACTAAGGCCATAAACAAACACTGAGGCATTTTGTTGTTTGTCTAATTTAAATTAAACTATTGCGTTGGTATAAAATCACACTTGAAGTATTCTTTATCTTCTGAAAATGTTTCCAGCCAGAAGTACCTCAAAAGCACATTTTCCATCCTGAAAAGAAAACACATTCACAAAAGGCAGCACTTTGAAATGCCTATGGTAGCTGGTGAAGGAAACAACCATATTAAAAGAACTAATGAGAAAGTAACCCAGTAACAGGCTCATTCTGTTAGACTAGTCATTTGCTGTGAAAACAGGCTGTATTTTGAATGTCTGACAGTTGAAGTAGTGATAGACTGTGGGCCAGGATGGTACGGGCTTTTGAGGGATCATCTTCGGGGGCTTAGCAGGTGACAAGGTTCAGGGAAAGTCAGACCTGACACAGCCATCCTGTAGCTGACTGCTGAGCAGACAGGCAAGCATTGCTCGCTGCGGTATAAAAACCAGGTCCAGGCCGTGTCTCTTTGAAGCAAGGACCAGGGGGAATGAAGAAGGGGAAGGAGAGTGCTGGGATGCTTTTATAGTCAGCATTTTTTCCTATACTAATTAAGGTTTACTTTAGAAAGATTTTTTTTTTCCCCTCACCTTCATTTCTGTCAATATTCACTTTCTGATTCATAGTTTTATGGTCATGTTCTTATTTTTGCTTACTGTAAGAACTGCCAAACCACGTCCAGAGCAGCACCTTGTTTTCAGCCCTGTCCAGTAGTCAATCCGCAGGAAGAGGCTAAGGCACAGGATGTGTACACAGCAGTGTTTCTCATAACACGTTCTGTGGGTTTCAGATAATAGTGGTTAGTGATCATCCACTGATGGACCTTTGTCCTGCATGGATTTGTCTGATCCTACTTTGGACCTGCTAATTCTCTTGGCCTCTATGATATCCTCAGGCAACAAGTCTCGCATGCTAATTGTACATGGTATAGTGTTTGAACTGTGAAAAGGTATGTGTTTAGAGCTTAAAGTAGGTCCAGCCTGTCTGGGGAAGAATGATGGCATGATTCATCTTTGTAACTGGAGGACCTGGGCCTAATAAAAGAAATGAAGCTTATTTTGAATTGCAACCCTGAACAAATAATAAGGTGCAACAGTAAGAAACCCTGACCTGCTTGCATGAAAATCTGTGGAAGCTCAGAAGATGTGCACAGTTATAAGGCTGTTTTTTTATGAAGCAAGAAAGCTCAATCACCAAACTCTGACTGAAACCTTCTGCAATTAGTGTTGATCTTCACAGGGGGAAGCTGTGCAATGCAGGCGATGAAATTTCTCTGCATGCTTTGTGCTTCTCCATTTGCCAACATGTGCTAGCATCAGACAGAGTGAATGTTGTGAGGTCTTTGACTGCTGGTGTAGGAGGCTGCTTAGGAAAAGAGTAATTTTTAACTGCTCCAACTGTCTTCTCAAATTCACTGTTTTGTGTGCCATTTGTTAGGGAACCAGGAAAAAGGTGCCTTGTTTCATTCTGTATCAGGCTAGGGTTATGGATGTTTCTGTTTATGCCTTGTGTGACCATCAGCCAAGGTGGGGAGAGAGATCTGTTGTAGTTTCAGCTGCTACTTCATAAGAAAGTACAAACTAAGGTTGGTGGTGTGCAACAGTGTTATCTAGGGAGTGTTGTTCCTTATTTGATTACAGGAAAGGTTCCGATTTCTGTATACAGATTTTTTATTTGATGTCTCTCTGTTCATCGCTATGTACCTGTACAGGTGTTAGACCTCCTGCATCTGAGCCCTTGTTCATCCTGGAGTGGTGAGGGACATAACATCACTATCCCAAGGGAAAACTTTATGTTAGGATTTCAGCACAAGCATTGAGCAGAGGCTCTCCTCTGTGCAGCAGGTACAGAGCACTGCAGAGATACCAGTGCCAGCCCTCAACTGGGTCTTGCAGCGACCAGAAGTAGTGGGTTCACATTAAAAGATGAGCAACGCAGACGTGCTCTTAAGACAGTTGTGTATCTACAGCTGTCACGTTGACATGAAGCTGCTTTTGGTAATGCTGAGCAGGAGGAGGAGGCCTTTTTGGTCCCTAGCAGAGACTAAAATGAGAGCTGTTTATGTCTGTTGGTCCTTTTAGCTGCAGAGAGCCCAATTTTAGCACAGTTGAGATTATATATAAGCCTATGTATGCACACATATGTAAATATACACATTCTAGCTAATTTTTTTCAAATTTAAATAGAAAAACCACAAAGTCTTGAATTAGAAGAGAGGTCAGGGGAAAGTTCATGAACTCCAGCTAGTGCTGTGAACACAAGTGGCAGCTGATCCACCTCTCCCAAGGGCTGTCAGCATGGTGTGGCTCAGCAGGACCTCCAGCGTAACCATAATGACGGACTTCTGCTAATGGGGCTTCATCTTCCACATCCTCTTGACGTGTAGTGCCCAGGGCCAGACACCCTCACCCTGGCAGTGATGGCATGTTTTACTCAAAAGAGTACTTTGTAATTTAAAGAATTTTAAATTATGGGTTATTGGCAACAGTTCCTTCCTGAGCAGTGTCTAATGTAGCTGCACTTGATGCAGTTACCGTAGCACAGAGGTGCGTGGCTTGGCCAGCCTGTAGGATGCTAAGGTAATATTCTTCTCAGTGATGTCCAATGCCAGGACAAGGGGCAATGGGTACAAGCTGGAGCATAGGAGGTTCAACCTGAACATGAGGACAAACTTTGTCAGTGTGAGGGTGCCAGAGCATGGCCCAGGCTGCCCAGAGAGCTTGTGGAGTCTCCTTCTCTGCAGACATTAAAAACCTGCCTGGCCATGTTCCCGTGTGACTGCTCTGGGGATCCTGCTCTGGCAGGGGTTGCACTGGGGGAGCTTTCGAGGTCCCTTCCAACTCCTCATATTCTGTGATTCTGTGATATCTTCAGGAGACAAGTAAGGGAGCTATGATTTTCTACACCTGCGAGTCCCTAAATACTACTTAAAGTTTGGCTCTGGTCACTGCCCACCAACTAGAGGGTATTTGCTTCACCTAGTAAATATTTGTGCTTTTCCTTTATTGTATTCTTAGGAAAACTGTTTGAAATCAACTTTAGTGACTGATAGCAAGACAATTATTTCACAGTTCAGGTTTCAGAGGAATTATTTGAGCAGTTAGATTATATTTGTCTCATGAATTTAAATGGACTGTGACCTTTTAATTTTATTTTTCCTTCTTCACCTGAAATATAGTACCATTTTATGTTTTTTTAATAAAAAAAAGTATTATGGCAACTAGATCTTATACAGAGGTTATAGAGCATCTCTTTATAAAGGCCTTTATGAAGGACAATATTGTGAACTTCGTAGCAGGTGTGTAGAAACAGAGGCCCATAAAAGTGAAATGATTTTCCTAATTTTGCACAGTGAGCCACTGAAAAAGCTGGGCTAGAACAGAATTCCGGATAGACCCAGCCTTGTGCAAGAGGCTGCCTTTATTTCTTCTCCAGCCAACTGTTGCTGTCGAGTTTGCCTTTGGATGCCTCTGGTTCTTTCATCTTAAAAGATGTCCCAGCGAAGGGCTGGTAACAAAAAAGGGCAGAGTCAGAGAACAGGCTGACATGGGAGCGTGTTTGAGAGCAATGTTGGTAATCCTGAGCAAGCCTGAGAACATAAGAGGTTTCAGATCAATTCTCCGTTTCAAATTCCATGTGAAATGGCTACAATTTTTGCCAGCATGTGTGTTGTAAATGCTGTATGTTCTTCCTTCCTGCAGAACTGCTTTAACCTGGCCCTGGTAAGATTAATGTGGTATCCTTTCAATTACCTTGAACAAAACATGCCAATTTTCTATTGCCTATTTTTAGGCTTCCAGCTGGGCCTAAGAATTGAAAAGTTATTAAAGAAAGCCGAGATCTGAGAAAATGCGCCTGTTATAAATTATACTATAAACCATTTATAAGTATAGGTTTTATAATCCTAGAGTTATTTCTTAATTTAAATATTTCATGTGCATATCTTGGAGATGGGGATGTATTTGGGTGAGGAACGCGATTATAAGAACTATTTCTTTGTATGCCAGACTGTGATTATTCCAGATTGTAAAAATAAAAGTATTACACATCTGTGAAATACCTGACAAACTTCTTTGACAAACCAGATGTTAGACCATCTAATACTTATTTTAAAGATACACGTGCAGATGAAAAAATGCACACAACCATATTCTGTTACAGTGACAATGGCTGTAACATTAATTTATTTTGCTTTTTTGTGTCTCCTGCAGCAAGGGCAGTGTGAGCATCTCAGTCTGGTTCCCATTTGTTTTGCTTGGAATGTCTCAGGCCATCTTGAATATCTTCCATCATTATATGGATGGTACACGTGCAGTGGCTCTCTTCATGTCGGGCACGGAGACATACTGTAGGTATAGGGTGTGATTAACTGGGCAGCTGTTCAGGAGCATCTGTTCCCTATTGTTGTTGCTTCATGTTGTGCAGCACAACAAAGCCTTAAGATAGCACTTGTAAGAATTTATGGAAACCCATTGGCCAGTCTGTGAATGAGCCTGCAAAAGAGAAGGAAATTCTGATAATAATAAACACAGGTTCTTGTTAAAGCTGGAGAACTCCAGCCAGCCTTATCACTTAGTGCTGGTAAAGGCTCTCATCTCATACCAGAGAGTAGGTCCAATCTCTTTCTCTGAATCAGTGATTGAAAATCCAAATGAGTGAACTCTTTTCCAAGGCAATTCTTTGTTTTTCCCAGCCTGTTGCATCTTTTAAAGGAAATCAGAAACTCTTCCTACTGCAATCATTTTGAAGCCAGGATGTACATAGGAAATAGTTTCCTGCCTGTGCTGGCAAGTTTAGTTATTAAACCACTTCCTCCAAGAGCCAAACTTCTTTGAAGAAGAAATAAAGTTCAAAGCTTTTTTAAGAGACCATTTGTTCTTCTTATGTGCCTAATCTGAATATTATGCAGTGTGCCATATAAATAGAAAGAAACGAGCTTAATCTCTTGAAGATGAGCTGGCTGTGGTTCTAGGTCACCAGGCTGGGAGCAGCAGAACAGGTTACAACGACTGTGTTTTCAGAGAGGTGCTTTCTGAAATTAAAGGGGTTTGCTGCATTGTTGCTAGAGAGGTGAGCAGACCATGAAACCACTTCTCGCAGGACAGGTAGCGGCTCTGAGCTCCTTGCAGAGGAAGAGGACGCTTGCTCTTCCATGCATGTTTATTTGGATATTGGGCAGCTCTGGGTCCAAATGGATGGAGCAAATGTAAGGCAGACACATCAAAGCGCTTTCTTCTTTCTGTCAATGTCACCTCACTCTTACTGGCATCCAGGTTTAGGTTTTAACTGGCAATACAGACTGAGTAATGATGATAGTTACGCATCCTGTTGTGGAGCAAAAATGATGCTTTGTGACTGGTGGCCGGTCAAAGTCAATGGGGGGAGCTTAGACAAAAACCATAAAGCAATCTAGAGGACAAGAACTGTTCAGAAGCTAAAATGTTTCCAGAAATTATTTGCTGTTACTACTTGTGCTCCAGCTTTGCCTTAAACAGGATAGAGACAATTAGCTGGGAAAAAAAGCTTATGGTGAAAAGTTCCCCACTCTGAATCCAATAAAAGTAATAAGGGAAGTTTGCAAAGTGTTGTAGGCATTTTCTAACCTTGGAGCATGTTAGCAGTAAGGTACGTTTGTGAGGAAGAGCAGCAGTGAAATGTTTATTATTGTGCACCTCCATCCTTTTTGTATTATTCTGTGAGGATGGGGCCGCTTTTCATCTGATCTGTGCTGCCAAGACGGATGAGAGAGGTTTATGTGATGTCAGATCTGAAACCAAGAAACCTGTGGACGGGTTCTGAGCAGTGATGCCTCTGGCAACTGGTTTCAAGGCAGAGCTTATGTAGAGTGCCTGAGGTTTTAATAAGCATATAGATGTCTGAACAGCACATAAAGAGCATGGGAGGTGACAGGCTGACCCAGTCACTTTCAGTAATTGGGATCAAGTTACCTTTTTGCATCTGGGCAGAGCGCTGTGCTGGAGGTTTAGGAAGTGAACAATACGTAGCCGTTGTCTCTGCACCCTGGGTCCTCGGTGACTAGGAAGCTGGGATGTGGAAAGTAAGTTCATAGAAATAGGGGATATCCATGGCTGAGAGAGCACCCGACTGCGTAAGTCACGCTGACAGAAGTGCAAGCGTGACTCATTGAGAGAGCCTTGCGATGTCTATTTGTCTGACTCTTCACATGCAAATTCTACACACCCCAAATAAAACACTGTATCACGGTTTTTGATGGTGTTTGTTTCACACTGGTCAAAGTTTAGGGCTTAATCTTCAGGCAGCTCTCTCAAGTGCTTTAGTAAGTGATTGAGAAGCATACAGGTGTCTGTGGAATTATCAACTTAATTGTAAGGATGTTGAGTTCACTTTAGGGTATTAAACAAAAAAGCCAACATACCAGAAAATCTCTATCCTGGCTGTTTGATATGTGAAAAGCCAAATTAAAACCAAAAAGACTGATTTTGTGTAAGGTAAAAATGTGAATACTTACTTTGTTTCACTCCCAGATCAGGAATCTTAGACATTTTTAGCAGTGCAGTGAGCGTCCTGCAGGAAGGATGGTATATGCTGAAGGAGTTTACCAAAGAGGTTTTTAAGACATTTGTTCTTCTATAAACAGAGCCTAAAACCTCAACGTTGCAGTGAATAGGAAGCACAAAAATGTAGGCCAGGGAAAGGGGCTTGGAGGAAACTCATTGACAGCGACTTGACATCCCAAACTTGTTTGGAGAAAAAAAAAGAGTTTGTGTTCGAATCTGGTTTTCGTCAACAGCATCACTGAGTGAACCTTAAGATAACCCCAACATTTAACGATCATAGCATATGATTGTCAATAACATTGCATAACAATCACAAAGACATTTCAGGAAGTGCCGTTCTCTGGGCAGCTTTCCATAGCATTTTCAGTTATGTTTTTATTAAGGTTGAATTGGTTTTATTCGACTTTTTGAGTCTTGGAGATACATTTTGGTCATTGTTGAGGCTTTTGCATAAGCGTAAGGCTAGATGAAAGCTGAGCTTCTCCTCTGGTCTCAAACACTTAAGGAGTAGGGGTTTAGAATAAAGGCGCGCAGTGTTGTAAGACTTGAAACAAAATTTTGACAATTGGCAACACCGCAGATCTAATCTGAGTCTTCCCTCTTAGCTACTTTTAATGAAGTCTCGTTCAGTCACTGCCAGAGCAGGACCGTGTCTCGTTAACATGAACTTGGTGCTGCAGAACTTAATCCATGCAGTTAAACAGCCTGAAGTCCAGTCAGGCTTGGGGTCTGCTTCTGGGAATATTACAGGTTGTGGCAGAGGGGTCTGCTGAGTTTGGTCAATTAAACATGAAACCTATTAGCATTATTTCTGTAAAGTATAAAGTGAGGTATCGTTAATGAACTTATGTATGTATTAGATGTGTATGTGTATTCTCTCATCCATAAATTGTGGGCCAGGCAGTGAGCAGCTGTATGTCCATGTACCAGGTAGAATGAGTACTTCTTTCCTGCCCTGGTACCCGTGCTCACGGTGTGTGAATACCCCAAGCCTTGAGCATCAGCTGCCAGCTCTCTGCCTGGCATCCAGTCCCTGCACTGCAGCTTTCCCCATGAACTTCAGCTGCTCCAGCTGACTGGAAAAGCCTGTTCATTCCCTCTGCACTAGGAATTTGAATCTTCCCAGCTTGGTGAACTGCATCGTGGTGACTGCCCAGTCAAGTCCAGCCACGTTCAGATGTGTGTCACTGCTGTGTTATCCTACTCCTAAACAGCAACATCTCAACCCTCGCATCAGATGCCACTGGCATCTTCACTTGAAACTGTTTTGAAATTATAGATCAGCTTAAAAACATGAGCTTTATATGAGATGAGAGAGTCTAGGGGCATTCTTTTTAGCTAGCATTCCTGTTTTCAGACATTTCATTCTAAAATGTTCATATCTACTCACTTTATTAAAGTGAATCCAGTCTGGGTTAAAAATAATGAAATGCAGGCTGCATTAAATTCCTTGTATATTTTAAAAGTTCAATCTAAGTATACTTAATTTTTGTACTATTTAGTATTTTTTATTGCTGCAGAACCCAGAGACTTTGCTTAGGAATGGGAGACCATTGTGCAAGTTGTGGTGGTCGGGCACTGAAAAAGCCAGCTCTGCTCTGAAATTCTGAAATTTGCAGTTTCTGAAATTCCGCGCATCACAGCACCTAAGGACAGATGTCAGTTTGTGTCCCGCCTCTTGGCACTCTACTCCACTTACAGAAATTACTAGCCCACACTCTTTGAGAATTTCAGGCCTGATTCAAAATGGGAACGGCGCTGTCATCTCTGCCATTCTGGATTGTTTTCTTAAAGAGGAGAAATCTTGTATTTAGGTATCAGAAAGAAGTTTCTGTGAAAGATGGTTTCTTTTATAACTTTTTCTTTTCTTTTTTTTATGGCTTGAACAGAAATGTTTAATGTTTAACTGCATCTGCTGCTGGCCATTGGTCCAGTCATCATCTTACTGAAATCAGTGGAAGGAGTCTAAATGGGTATGACAAGCCTCCTAATTTTAGTGTAAGATACAGGGAAAGGCTACTGGATATATAAATTTGACTGGTGATTCTAGTGGCACGTAGTGGAACTAAAATGGCCTGTGTTTTCAGGGGTCATTAACCGCTCTAATTTCATTAGTCTATGATCCTCGTTCCTGAACTACAGTTTCACTGCACTAGTCACAGAAAAAATGGCTTGCAGACTGTGTGAAATCTGTATTTATGCAATTACAGCCGCCAGTTGGTTATTTTTGGAGCTCTTAAAATAAAACATGTCTTGAAATCATGCTTTGGGGAGGTTTATGGGTTTTTTGATTATTTTTATCTAGATTCTACATCAGCTTTTTCATCTGAAAACATATGACACTAATCTGTCTGACCAATGTATTATGCAGTCCCAGGAAGGGAAGATTGAAGAGAAGATTAAATCTAGTCTTGACTATCGTGTCTATTAACTGTTGTCAACTCCTAGTTCCCTTGCCCAATGCACTAAATTGTTCTGCTTTTGTCCATATATACATAACAAAAAGTGTCTCGCAGTACTGAGTCTTGCTATAAGGAGAAAAAATGTTAAGAAGAAAACTCTATGTTGAACATTAAAGTGACAATCCTATTCAGAGTGCCGGGGTGGGTGATTTGCACCGTCTGTGCCAAGTTCTGTAATGCTGGGAAATGAGACAGGGGCTAGTATTTAAAATTACATGAGAAAAAAAAACCCAAGTAAATGGAAATCAACAGACTACTGATCCTTTATTTCATTTGTAGAGCTTAAAAATATTAGTTAGCATCAGAAAAATGGCAGAAAGTTTGAAGCAGAGCTATTTGCTGAAATAGTACTTATCTTCCTTTGGCAGTCATTGATCTGTTTTTCACATATAAGCTGTACGGTGTATTAGCTGTATATATTAGCTAAGAGAGTATGAGTTCTCGAAGGAACAGATGGTTATTCCCAGCCTGGACAGCACTTTTTAAGCATTAAGAAATCTATACAACTGTTCAAGTGAATTACCTGGCTTTTGCTATTGCAATTTTAAAGCACAGCATAGACTTAAACAATCCCTTCCACCAGCAGACCAAAAAAATTAGAAGTTTCCTTTCTTATGCCCTCTTCATTTGCCATTCAGTTTTAAAATGACAGTTGTCATCCCTGTGAAGATTAGAAGACCCATGTTGGGGATGTCACATGCTTTGATGGTAGTATTGCCCCAGGCATTTGTCATCCAGCCCACAGGGATAACAATGTGTAATGGTCCCGCTTTTTTCAGAACACTGTAAGTGTACAGATATTATTAAGCTTTACAATTACCACAGGGAATGAATCAAAGCCTCCAATAAGCAAATGAACTATATATTATTGTCTTGCCTTTGTAATTTTTGTTCAGTGCTATCTGATTGCATTCCTGTTATCACTTAGTTGTTTCGCTGCATGTAGTTTCATCTAATTTCTCTTCATTTCAGCCACTTGCAGAGGAGATAAATGGATTACTTCAGACTAATTGCTACTTATTTAAAAAACCGTCAACCTTCTGTAAGAGTTTCAAATCGGTGGTTTAAGCTAGCTTTTACTATCTATGCTATTTATCTTGAAGCATTTCATCACTGTAGAGTCTGTTAATAAGTCATTTTTCTAAAGCCACTTTTAGTTTGCCCTTACCTGCTCTGCCAAAATTTTTAACACAGATTATCGTAGGTAAGTAGATAATAAGACACTTACTACTTTTAGTATCTATATACATTGGAAATAGCACAGATAGACCTTGCAGCTGCGTGAGTTTCAAAGTGAAGTGTCTGACAGAGGATAAAAATATATACTGCATCATCTTGATTTCTCCATTCTTATATGGCAGAGGAAGCAGCTCCATTATTTGTCTAATTGAAGGAATGACTATGTTTAATTAAATGTAAAGGTACTTAGTAATACTGGAAAAGTAAACAAAAGATAAGTGACAAAATGAGCTCAAACCATCTAGGATGGTTTAATTCAGAAGCGCTGTACCCTTTCATACAGTTATTGCAGTGTGTGTTTGTACATCAGAATCAATGTATCCAATCTATATTCAACAGCATGTCAACTTCTGATCTCCCTTAGCAAGCTTTCTTCTTTTCCCAATGCAACTGGATAGTGAGTTTGTGGATCCTAATTCTCACATACCCATTAGCATTAATTTTCAGTGGGATTCATCTATTCTTCCATTGGTGCAAGAGTAAAACCCAGCTTCCTACTGATGATATATAAAATGTTTGAAGTTGTTACGGTTTTAAAACACACTTTAATCCCAAAACATTGAGTGATGCTTGAGTAGGAAATGGGATTGTCATAGGCCATCTGAAATTAAGCTTCGGCAACACAAACTGAATGGTGGTTTCCTCACTCATTCTGATCGATGCTCCGAGCAATAGAGGCAGCATGGTAGCCTCAGATCAACACAGTCCTGATTATTGTTGGTATCAGAGGAAGAAGCACAGCGTGGGAGTTAAAATATTTGTAAGTAGTTGACATGTCACAGTTAAAATACAGTTTACCAGGGCTGTAAGCCTTTATCTGTGGGCTGAAGGTTTCCACGTAAGTGGACAGAACATGGAGATCCTGCAGGATCTGGGATGTGAATTCTGATTAAAAACACGCCTCTTGCAAAAAGGCCTTATCTTACAACCAGCTACCTCAAAAGACTCAGTGAAAGCCATAAGACATAATTAGATCATGGAGTTTGATCCCTGCCAAATTCATAATTTAAGTCAATGCTTAAGTCACATCTCTAACAACAACAACATAAAGGAACTGTCATTAGTGCATGGAACTGCTGCTTTCATGTGCTAATATGCTGATCACTCCAATTTTCTGTTAAAATCAGGGCTCAAGAAGTCCTAACAATCCTCAGTCCCTATGAATTATCTCAGAGGCGGCTTCTTCTTTTTTATTTCAGTTTCTTGAAGAAATTTTAAAAATCAATTAATATATATTTTAAAGTGTATTTAGTGTCTTATGTGAAAGTAAAGTTTAGCAAAAGTATGCTTTGCCTAAGGTTAAGCAAGTCTTTGTTTGAACTTATTTCAATAGATCAAGATTTCCAGCATATCCATTCTTCCTAGACACTCCCCGTCTTTCACAAATATAGCAAAATAAACATGAAGGGATATCATCAAGAAGAAGATATGCTGCTTGTGTAAGTAATTATGTCCCTTGTTAGTTCACTATAAAGTCATTTTCTCTTTTTTTCCTGCACTCTTTACATTTCTTAGTGTGCCCTGGAAGGTATTTTTACTTAATTTTGTTTAGAAATTTGAAAAGCAAGAGAAAGTGAGAGATGATTACAGACTTTATTTAAGGGTTTGATTTTGGTTTCTCTCTGTTCTTATATCAAAGATAAAATGGAAGTGGTGGTGTCATGTTCAGGTAATGAGATTTTATATTAAAAAGAATAAATTAAGCTCATAAAGCCAGTGGCAGGAGGGACATGAGGAACCATTTCTAGCTCACAAAAAGGACTTTATACATTAATGCAGTGAGCATCAAGAGTTATTAGGAGTTGAAATTCAAAGCTCAAAGGATGTCAAGTGCTTCAAAAGCAAAGGCTTATTTTGTATTGTTTATATTTAGAAGTGATATGGAGCTCCCTTGAAATATTTTACCCATGATGTCAAAAATCAAAAGCATTTCAGGGAAAAAGGGAACTTGGGACGTTTCCCTTGCAAACAAGAGTTCTGTCCGTGACATACTATAGGATTCCTCCGAGGTACAGATTTGTACACAGCTCTGCTTACCAAAAAAATACAAACACCCTCTCTGCTGAGCTGCGCGTTGTTGCTTGCCTTGAAAATTCATGCTACACAGAAAGGTTTCACTGCCACATTTGCTACTTTTTTTTATTTTATTTTTTTTTAAAGTAAAACCCCAAATCCTGGTATATCAGTATGTGGTCATTTTTTTAAATAGATGTTTTTTTGAAAAGCTGTGTGACATTTTTCTTTAATGGCTGATTTTTTTTTAATGTCAGCTACATTTTTAAAGCATGAGGCCTGGTTGTAACTAGCCTCGGCACTGCTACTGTACATCAGACTGTACTATTTGATCATTAATTTATCACAGTTCTAGCAGTTTGTTTGACAGGTGATAGTGCTTTCATCTAATGGCTACACAGCAAGTGTGTGGTGACTAGAGTTAGAAATCAGCAGACAACAGCCACTTTGCAGAGCTTTATTGATTTACCAGAATCATTTAAAGATATGAAACAACTAGAATAATGAATGCCAATTCAGCTCACTCTCGAGTTTTTTTTCTTATACTTACTTAGTTTAGAGTATATTAATAGACTTTTCTTGCCAGTGCTGCTGTTATTGCAGCTATTTGCAGAGGTAAAAGAGGTGCAAAAAACGAGGTGCAAATTTGTTTGTACTAGAAATACAGTGTCTGTGTTCAGCGCGGGTGAGGAAATTGATAGGGAAACAAACTATACTGATTAGTTCATGACAACGTACGTGTAAAGCGCAGTGGCTGTGTCACAAGTTATTACAGCGCTGGTACAGCCTGGCGTGCTCCATCTGTGGCACAACACGTTGCCCGCGCATGGTGGAGCTGCCACGTGCCTGCAGAGTTGCTCTGCCCGAGATCCTGGCTGGATCCAGGGCTGCAGCCGGGCTGTTGCGCTTGTGGGAAGTCTGAATCTTCAAAGCCTGCCACACAATGTAGTTATGGCCAGAGGACTTGTGCATATAGCTCGGATCACTGCGTTTGTCCTTCGTGACCAAAGACCCTTCTTACGTCTTTACGGTTGCTCTTGGTTTTGGTAAGTTTGGTCAGGGATGGAGTGCTACCGTGAACCCAGTGCCCTGGCTCGCTGCAGCAGGACGTGGGACCTGTTCCATGCTGGAGAAGCAGTAGAGCTGTAAACCTGTAATCTTCAAAGCCTCTCTGAAGCACTTGGCTAGAGCAGATCTTAGTTGAAATTATGTCAAGAGGTGAAAGGGGTGCTTTGAATTTTAAAACCAGTGCCAATAGACTTCCTCCCCTGGTGTTGGACAAGTCAGCTTAGGGCAGAGCTCAGATGACTCATGAAAGTTAATTCATTTTCTGAGGTGCTGATTGCTCGTATTTCCCACTGAAGTCAATAGGGAAACTCCCACGTGTTGCAGTGGGAGCTGGAAACTGGCCATGTAGTGTTGTGGGACATCCAGAAGAAGCAGTGCTCTCTTTTGTAGTGGAGAGAGTGGGATTTGCTTACAAACATGAAGGAAACTGAAATGATGCCAAAAGAAATGTTATTTTCCTCCTCCTGAGTGGTTGTTACAAAAATCACAAGTAAATAATAAACACAAATGTTGGTCAAACATTTTCAGTATTTATTTTAAATGTACCTGGATGCAGGCATAAGTGCTGCTTTTTCTCCTGTTGATTGCAAGTCACAAGAGTGTTAATACCTGCAGAGTTGCCATGTACTTAGTCCTGAGTGAAACAGTACTTATTAATCTAAGGTTACTATTAGACCATGGTCTCCAGGTTTGTAATAGCCCATCAGTGTCGATAAGTTTGTGTAAGCCTTGCTCCAGGAAGGACCCCTGTCCTTGGTTCCCCATGTCAGCAACTCATCACCACCACAGCTGAACGAGAGATCTGGAGCCTCCCTTTGCTGAAGCCCCAAAAGTTTACACTGGTCAAAAATCAATCTGGGGTTCTCAGTGTAGAGGTAAATGTGTGTGCATTAGTAGAGCTTGTACAGTGTTGGTTGTGAACTCTTTTTGCTGTAGGCTTTTAGATTCCTGTGCTGTCAATCTGTCACATTTCCAACATATTAAATATTTTTTTGTTTGTTTGGAAGAAAATTTCTAGTTACTTTTAAGTAAAAACTAGATGAATTTAATTGGTATTACAGTGAAAGTAATAGTCTGCTCCTGTGAGGCATTAAAAATGAACTGCTTTAGTGATAGTTTAAAAAAGAAAAACAAAGAGAGAAAGGAAAAGAGCTGTGCTTTCATCTTGCCTTCTCTCCCTTCGCCATGGAGCACCACTTAAGGGTTGCTCAAAGTCCTGCGTAAGCTGTAAATTGTGATCTGCCTTTCCGTTTGCCTTCCTGCCTACAGAACCACAACCTAAAAATACCCTGGATGAGCCATTCCCTTCCTCTTCTTGCTTCAACTTGCCAATTCCCAGTCCGGCTCCTCCTCCTTTCACCGTCTGAGTGCCAATTTGAGGAGCTCTCTTTACATTTTTGGCTATCACATTTGCAGGAGATAGGATGGCCTTCCCCACAGCCAGCCGGGTTATAAATAGCTGTTTGCCTGAATGAAGAGCTTGCATCCTTGGCAGTGGTCTGAAAGAGCAATCGCCATGTGATGGAGCCGTATCTTGTCTTATCTTCTCCTCCAAGTATTGCCTCTGGTTCTGCAAGGTCTTTCCTGGAAGATCCTGCTCACATGGTTTCAGCATTAGCTCCAGATGCTTTTCCACTGTGTTGGCAGTGGAAGTGCTCTGTGCATTTTTCCGTTCGCAGCAGGATAAGGAAGTTGGGCTCAGGAGAGCTGATTCTCCTCTCCGTTGCTGCTGAAAACCAAGCATAATTCAGCTGGAATGAGTGAGGTCCTCCCAGTGGTAGCCTTAGACCACAGAGATCAAAGTCTGCCCTTCCCTCATATTTTAAGCTATGCTTCAACCAATATGCAAACTATATTTTTACCTTCTCTTTCTCTGCTCCTAATTCCCATAATTGAAGTCCTGGCCTGAGCCACAATTAATATCCCCCCTCCCTCCAACACAAAGATCCCTTGGTCTTCCCACCTGAAAATCCCAGCCACAATTTGTATTTCCAGTGTGACTAATATGTCCATCTCCAACCCAAATCCCGAATCTTTGTCCCCAGGGCTGCCCGTTCCCACTCCTGCCACTGCTCTCTTGGTTTGGCAGCTGGAGGCAAGCAGAGGGGGTGGCCTACATGAATGCAAATGTGTGGTGGTAGGCAAGCTTGGCTCGGGTCGGCTTGTTTGTTTGTTGCTGCTGTTTCTGCTGCCCTTGCTCATCAGAGCCTAAATCTCTGGGAAGCATCTAACGTGATTCAAGTAAACACTGAAGACAAGTAGGACCAGACTTGCTGAGGGGAGGGATAAAAAGTGGAGGGGAACAAACACTTGGCGGGAGTCGGCTGCCTGACGTGGCGCAGAGAAGACTGGGATTGAGAGGTATGCCAAAAAGCTCTTTGTCTCACATGCACATTAGGATAAGTAACGTTGTTCCTCGCCATCTGTCTCTCTCTATGAACCTCTCCTTTGTTCCCATGTAATGAGAAGATTCATGGAAGTACCAGCTGTGACCTTACAGGGAAGCCTGAGAAACTTTGCCTTTTTAACCAGCACTGGGAGAGTCAGATTTGGCACTGCTGTTGAGCACAGTTGTGTGTGTGCAATTTCTTTGTTGTTGCTGTGCAGCCATCTCTTCCCCCAGCAGTTGTGCAGCGTCCCTAGAAAGATGAAAGCCACCATGGCAGTTCAGGAGAGGCTGGCAGCTGCCAAACATGCGTTTTGATGGGCTATTTTTTTCCTTTATCTCTTCCTACTCTAAGAAGGCTGAGTAACACAAGGAGAGGAGGCCATCAGATGCAATAATTTTCTAGTCCCTGGTTGTTGAGATGAGCCAAGAGGACCAAAGCAGTAGTGACCAAGATGAAACAAATTGTGTCAATACTTGTTTCATTAACCTGACACAAAGCATATAGTAAGGTTGCCAGGTTTGTAGCTCCTTTACAGACATAGTGATGTGTTCCTCTATAGATTAAATGCAAGCTATGTCCCTCATACCCTATCTGCAGGATGTTTGGGAACTGAGGATGCTGGAAGCTAACCCTGTGTGCGTGACTGTGCCTATGATTACATTGTAGGTGCCTATGCAGCTGCCATGTGGGTAAATTTACAGCAAGCTCTTCCATAGAGCAGGATTCGAGTCTTTCTGTTTTGCACCTTCATGGCAGAGCAGACTCAAAATTCCCCCAAACCATAATTTTGTGGGGACACCTCTGTGAATTACTCACTTTGAATTTGGAGTAATTCTGAAAAATTAAGAGAAAAATGTTTCAAAATAAGAAAAGATTTGGTTCTTTGGCTAATGAAAATTTAAACAAAATAATTTATTCTGGATTCAGCTAAACCATGTAATTCAAACCCAAATTAAGCACTTGATCTTCAAACCTGTTTTTAGTACAGTGAAAATAAATTTGAAACTGAAATGTTTCATCTTTTAATATCAAAAGAAGCGTTTTTACTTTTTCATTAAAAGCAACTACCTGAAAATGTTATCCACATGGCTTTCATAGAATATTGCAATGGCTCTGAATCTACATTCTTATTGCTGAAGAAGTGTAAGATTAAAAAGTTTCCATATTGTAATTGAACGGTAATTAAAATTCCATGGGTATTTTTATGGCTAGAATAATTGCTAAGTTTTCTAAAGTAAAATAATTAAACTAAGTGCTCCTGAAATTTCCCTCTTGAGCATCTGTATTTCTTAGGAAACTCACTGTAAGTGTATAAAACTAGTTCCTCCAAACCTTATGTTCATCGGTCCTGAGATATTTAAAACAATTTATCCTTAAAATTTTTAAAAATTAGAGCAAAAGTTTCTTGTCCCCCTCTCCTTTGCAATTGTCATATGAAGGGAACTTGGCTTTTCACTGGGACTGTCGGAGCTCATGGTACCGAGACACTTGAAAATTGCACACAATATCACCAAGAGCAGCAGATGGATCTGTCAGCTGTTTTGCTGAAAATGGTGAATATCTTCCCTGGAACATTCATAAGTTGCCTGAGGCAAAATTTGACAGTGGAAACAATGAGATTTCTCTTTACATAACATTCCTAGTACTCATGGAAGTCAAGGTCTCCCCCGCCCATCAGATTAAAATACCCATGAAGCAGAAGATGATGAATAGGCACAGCTGGAGTGTGAGAAGAGCGTTTTCGGAAGTCCTTGGCCATAGCCTGGCCGCAGCCCATCAAAGCTGCAGCGAGCAGTGAATGAACAATGTCTTTAGGACTTACTGTTGTCACTTATCTTCACATTTAGGTGGAGACTGAAATAGGCTCTGATATTGCCTTTGTGCCTCTTTCAGTGGGGTCTTAGCGGTGGAGGGAGCAGTCTTCCTTGCATAGTCACCCAGAGGGCTGTGTGGGAGTGCTCAAGTCAGGAACCAGAGGTGTCCCAAGTCATGTATCATGACATACTCGCTGTCTCTCACTGATGGTATCCACATCTCAGAGGAAAGCTAATCACAGCTGCTGAGATAAGGCAAATCCCCTGTGCAGGGGGACACGGGTAGGTCCCCAGGTAGAGCAACCTCAGGGGCCTCAGAGAAAGGGGCCGCTCTTCACATTGTGGAAAGGATCACTTCACCAATCCAGCTTGGCACTTTTCCTGTCCATAAGCACTTTGGGGATTAAATTGGCTTTCTACAAATATTTGTGAGCCTGATCCAAGGCCCTTTTTGTTGCGCTTTGTTTCAGACAGTATGAGTAAGAGCTGATTATGTTGGTCTTCACCAGGAAAATAGCACCGTTCCCCTGAATTTGTTCCTACATTTCACTGTTTGCTTATAGATACAATCCAAACCTGGGTTTATAATTTTCTATTGGAAATAAAGATTGCAGGCCCAGATCAACCTCAGTTTAACAAAGGGTTATCTGTGCTTTAAAGTTAATCTTTTATTAAAGCAGGGTGTGAAAATAAAACCCAATAGCTGTCTCTGAATAACTGTTCTCTGGAATAAGAATATCTTTTGTTCAAAAGGATGTTAGGTGGACAGATGTCAATTAAATTTGCCTAGGTAGAGTCTACTGCAATAAGAAGACCTTTGACACTGTCTGTATTATAATACTTTTTAAAAGTTCATTCTTGTTACTGCTGATTTTTTAATGTGTTACAATGTCTGTAGCCAAAAATAATGTTTAAATCTCTCTTAACTTTCATTAAATGTAAAGCATATTGCAAAAAAGAAATTAGAGGTGTTTCTAAGAGGGAGGTTTGTTATGGGCCTCGTCAGTGTTAGAAGTTGACTGGCAAATTTACAGAAAAGCAACACAGGACTGCAGTTACTTGTGTGGGTCTCACACAGTTCTAATCATCCATTCTCTGACGACCTGAGAAATTACTGTTTATGAGTTTCCGTATTGCTACTGTAGTCAAAAAGGGCACAGTGCCATGCATGCACGTCTTCTGAGAGGGTTTCCATGCAGCTTCCAAGGTTCAGCTTTTGTCATGTCTTACCCTTGGAAGCCTGAAATATTCAGTGGCTTTTTAAGAGAAAGCATTCATACATTGGGTTTTAGTCTTTTCTATCAAGTGATGGAAAAGTTATTTTAAATAAAATCAGAGAGCCAAAGTAGTTTTTTAAATATATTTGACATCAGCTACGTGCAGATACAGACTTTGGGTCAAGTTTTGGGCACAACTTCATATGGTAAAGGTTTGTGTGATTAGTCTTAATGGGACCAGACTCCTAATGGGCGAGCTTGTGAACAAGTGCTTGCACGCACAGGAGTTGCTGTCTGGTTGCTGGTAAATCAGCCCTGTCTTTTGAACAGAGGGAATGAAAGCCCTTGACTCAGGCTGCCATGGGTTGTGTTTTATTTGAAATCTGATTGGAAAGTTTGTAATGTGACTCAGTCCGTGCAACAAAAACAACAGTAATTTCTGGTGAAATTCCTCTTAACAGACCTGCCTACTTGCACTCTATGTCATCTGTGGTGAGATGGGGCTTTCTCAGGTCATTAACTGGAGAGAGGGCTTGGTGGATAACAACTCTGACCAGGAAGGCCTGTGAACAACAGCTCGGGCCGAGTTGAAATACATACACAAATAATGCAGGTTTGGGCACTCATGAAAATATGAAAACCTTTACAGCTTTCCTCTTGTGTCGTGTTTTCTCAAGGGAGCTGTATGGCAAGCTCTGCAAACAAAATGGTTAATATTTTATGTTCAAAGTGGACATCTAATTGCATCTCCCAAAAACTGGGCTACAGCATATTTACGGATCCTGTCTTCCGTAACCCAGTGTAACACTCACTTGCACTCACCAGCATGTGTGTGGAGCACAGTGGTGCAACCACCACCTCCCTCTGGTCTTGCGTTCGTGGTAGAGACTACAGCTGCTCATGCCAAACTTGCTTGTAGCTTGGACATAGTAAAGCAGAGGGAAAACTCTAAACAAGCCATTTGGAGCCTGATTTCAGCTCCTTCTACACTAACCCAACTATGTCTTAAGGAAAATCTTTGCTCTTTTGGGAACCTGATCTTGTTGCCTGCACACCAAACGCAGGCAGAAACTAAGAGGCTGGAGAATGAAGGGAAGTGAGAAACAAGGTCCTTGTTTTTCTATTTATTGTTAGGCTTTCTTTTTGGAAGGTGGGAACAAACAGCCCCACAACCCACAAACAAATAAATCTAAAGAAGTGTATCATAATTCAGATAATGCATGCAGAGCACAATAGTGTAAAGTAGTGAAAGGAATGACTGCTTCTGCCACTGGATGTGTAGGTCCTACACACACTATTGCAGGCTCTGAAATAGTCTTGGACTGAGACACTCACTGGTGACACAACTGCAAGTTTGATCCAATTTGACACTTTTCTCACTTTGTTGTGTAGATCCAGATAGTCCTGATCTTCATGGGTAGCTGAAGACCACCAGAGCAACTGAACTTTTTGCAACTTCTGCCTTGTAGCTGTTTCAAAGGGGGGTGCACATCAGGCACCCTTTTGTTCTGTAGGGAGAAGAATGTGTGGCACGGTGAAAAGCTGTGAATGGTCCTACCCACATCAGAAGCAGTAACAGCAATGTCCTGAGTGACTGTGGCAGAACAGGCTTCTTGCTTTATTTTCCTCCATTCCTGTAGCTTATTCAAAAGCACTACTGATGTGTTTGTTATTCCCAATTGGCAATGGCAGCAGGTTTAAGTGGGAGAGCTGTGTCACAAGCTGGGAATGTGGTACTACTGTGTACACAGAGTTTGCTCTCTGCAGATATTGTCATGG
This sequence comes from Mesitornis unicolor, assembly GCF_000695765.1. NCBI lineage: Eukaryota > Metazoa > Chordata > Aves > Mesitornithiformes > Mesitornithidae > Mesitornis > Mesitornis unicolor. Next base: position 167,768 of record NW_010198254.1, read on the forward strand.
AGCCTGTTTCTTGCCAGCAGTCTTGCTCCCAGGGCTACTCACAAGAAGAGTGCACAAAGTCATGCAAATGGATGACAATAGAAAAGTAAAGCTATGTTTTTGAGATTGATATCCATTTTGGAAGAGTTACAGTAATAATCATGCCATGAACAATAGCTGAACAGTTGTAGCATTGAACATTTTATGGAAAGGGATGTTAGGTTAGGAATCCAAGCTCCAAGTAGGATCCAAAGGAAGAGGTTTATTGTTGTGCTCATCCAGCAAAGTAGACAGACTGTACGTAAATTGAGAGAAAGAAGTTCAGTAGCAGCTGGGAGCAAGAAAAAACATTTCATGAGTTGGACAAGGGAAAAAAAATCTGATACAAATTAAGTTCAGAAAAAAAATCAATGCATGGAAATGAAATGCATCCAGGAGAGTTAAAGGAGACGTCAAGGTAGTTACTAGACAAAATTATATGGGCAGAAATACAAAACCCCATGAAAAGTATCGCTTTTAGTTTTCACTTATGAGAGGTTACAACTGCAAAAGAAACCCACTGAAACAAAATAAAATGTTTCTTCCTCATACTGAAGTGGCCATGAATGTCCATGTTCTTTTTCGTAAGTTTGTCCTCTGAAGTGTTTGAGTCCTCCTAAAGTTCACTCCAGGCAGCCATTCAGGTTTGTTCACCAAAATGATTAGCGAGAGGCCTGTGGTGCACTGAAATGTTATAAAGAGCCTATGGAGGAATTTATCGTGAGCCGAACAGGTTACTGCTTGGGCAGGATTCCTCTTACTGGTGTGTGAAGATAAAAGGAGAATAGGAAAAAGTTAGTATTTCAAAGCAACTGTCTTGGATTGTAAAATATTTGGTGAAATTATTCAAGAATAGTTCATTCATGTGAAAGTAGGTTCTGTGCATTGCTGTCAAGGTCAATGAAAGCTGAAGTCTGATGCTGGCCAAGCAAGCAAAAACTGCCTGTGGGCACCCTTGGCTTACATACCTGGCAGCTCTAAGTTTGACATAGTAAAGTCTGCAGGGAGCAGGATCGGGAACTCGCTGGCTGTCTTGGGTCAGCTCTACTGTTGTTTTAAGTCAGGCTCAAACCCATCAGGAGAGCCACAGCACGTACTCCAGGAGTGCTGCTGTGACTCGGGGGTCTCACTCTGTTCAGGCTCAGGAGCTTCTTCCGGCATCCCACTCGGCCCAGACCTCCTGACCACCACAGCAGAAATCCAACAACGGTGTGCAGGCCCCCAGTCGGCTGGTGAATGATGTATTAAATATTTGGCTCCTCTCTCAACACAAAATTAATGTATAAACACACAAGTTTTAAAAATGGCTGAGACGTTAGGTAGTGCGGAGGGACCTGCCAGCTCTCAGCTGTGCCACAATTGAACTGAGCCAGGGATTTTGACAGAAGTCTGCTATTGTGTCTGAACACAGCCGATGTGCGTTGTGTGACATGGCAGCTGGTTCTGGCTGGTAATCCAGGGCCACTAACATGAAGCTGCTTACAGGGGCTTGGCTGCTTTTGGAAACCAGCTCCTACTTAAAGGCCTGTGTTGTAGCTCATGACTTTTTACCCTGAGCAGGCTGTGACTGCCAGCAGCTACTGACCATGTCCTCTGAAGCTCATGGCTCAGAGCATGGAAACCTCTTCTAAGCATCTGTGTAAGGAGTAAATGCAAACATTTGTGAAGGCTTAGCAGGTCCTGCTTCTGATGGTCTGATTCTTTGTTTCAGACTTTTATGCCAAGTGTCAGGTGTGAGTACGCAGGCTTCAGTAGCTTATTGAAGAGAAGATGCTAAAGAAAGGTTGTTAGCAAAATTACATCCCTTGAGTAAAGGACAAAAGATACCGGAGCTTGACATATGGTAGGGTTGTTCACTGTTACTTTGGCAACTGCAGGCAACCTGGGATTGCATTATCATCTCATACAGTATGGTAAAGGTTTTACACTTAAATTTTAGAGATTCTTATCTAATATGCCCTTACTGAAGGGATACATCTGGATCTAAATGCAAAACAGTCCTCCTGTGATGTATTTGTCTCTAGCCTTGAAGTTGAATGAAAAGGTCAATAATCTATTGGTCTTGACTAATTTGGAAACCTTAATACATGTAATTCACTGGAAATACGAAGTGGATTTCTTTGTTGATTTGCACTGAGCTGGGGCAATTTGGCAATTCAGTGTGCATCCATATTGTTATGGCATTCCTTAGTTTTCTGAGGAAATTGGATACGGACATCTGCCATCCAGTAAAGAAACAGGAAAGGATATCTGCTCATAGCTGGTGTTAATAATTTTCAGGCAGTGGTATTTAGTTAAGCCTGTTTGCTGTGTAATTCTCACAGAAGTCCCAATCATTGTGTTCTCTGAGGCCTCTGTGAAGCTGGGTGATGCATCGAGTTGGTGCTGGACCCTCACGAGCAAGCTTGCACTCAATACAAGAAAACAGACGCAAGAGTGTGGCTCCAGGTGCCAGTCCCCTCTCCTCGAAGCAGAGGAACAAAAAAATTGGGCTACATTTCCAGTGTCAGTTTGAATCTTGTCTTCGTTTCCTACCATTTTGATGTCTGAATCCTGTAGCATGATGTGTGCTTTTACTGGGCTTGGGACATGTACATACTCCAACTTAAAGTCTTCATGTTCCCATCTGTACCCTGAGGATATCTCAAAAGGAGGGTGGTTCAGAAACTGGGAGGAGAAGGGTTTCACAAATTTTGAAAACTTTTTCCTTTAAGTGCTTCTTTTCATACTTCAATGATGCTTACAAATTACTTACACCATTCGCAACAGTTTAATGCGTTCCACAATAAAGAGTATCTGCTGTTCTTTGTGTATTTCAATACCAATGCTTTCCTTATCTGTTTTTCCCAGCTTGCCATTTCGTGCGGTAGAGGTTCTGTCATGTGATATTACTCCACGCAGAGGGAAGTTGGAGCAGCCCTGCACGCCGCTTTACCCCACGGGTAAGCAGGCAGAGGATTTGCCTTGGTCAAAAATGCAGTTTCACAACGTGCGTCTCTCCTCTCTCTTACATGCTGAACATGGCATTTCAACAACTGAAAATCGGCGGTTGTCAGCTGAATCAGGAGTTGAATTAATAGCTTGTGTATTTCTTTGGAAGGATGTTTTCAGCCCTAATATTGATTTGTAGGCACTCCAAACTACGCTCACTTGTAAATGTCTGCGTGTGTGCATGCAGTTTCTGTTAACATCAGTGACAATATCATTTGCATGCGGAGTGAAAGGTAGACTGTATTAGTTGTCTTCTAGATTTTACGCTCTTCACATGAGCTCAGTGTAGTATTTTCCACACACTCTGAGACCTTTGCAAAATTAGGAACTGTTGCTTTGTAAATATTCATATTTCAGGTTGTTGTGTATGTATTGTCAAAACAACCAAACCTTTGCATCACAGACCTTACCTGCATACATCAGTTGCCTAATTCCTACCCCTGTGACTCTGTACCTATTTTACTATTCTTCTGAAATATTTGCGAGAGGAAAGGGAAATAAGGAATATCTCAGGATAGACTCATGCTACATGGTAGAATAACCTTGCCTTATTTTAAGAGATTTATTCTGATTTGTCCTTTAGCTTTGTCTTAATTAGACAGTTCATTCTGTCTTCAAATAGTTACAGTATGTATGTATCTGTAAGTAGAAAGGAGTCTGGACACCCAATTTTTAAGTGGCTTAAGTTATAGAAGACAAAACTCTTTCTTATGTCCCTGCAATACTCCTGAGCAATTAACAGTTTTCCTTCCATCCTCCCACCCTATGTTTTTCCAAGGCATTTCACTTTGGATACAGGTTTGGGCCCCTTCCAGGAGCTGTCCTTCTCTCATGTGAGAATTCTGAATAAATTTACCAGTAACATCCTTACATTCAATTAAATCTGTCTCAACATACTCATCATTTAGCCATTCAGTAGGGAGATCCTCTCTGCCATGTTTGAGGAATGGTAATCAATACGTGCTCACTGGTAACTTGTCTGCAAATTTCAGAACACTGTAAGGAGTTAGGTGACGTAGATGACTTTGTCTTAGTAAATTGTAGTCTGACAGCTTCGCTTAGCCATAATCAATTCCCATCCCTGTTGTTCAAAGGCAGACTGTCAAGCGATTTAGTTGCTTCTGACTTAGTGTCAGAAATCATGAAGCGCCCCTTTCTTGGGAGAGAAGCAATCTGGACATGATCAGGAAATGATCAGGACACATTGTCTCCAGGTACATTGAGAAAAAAAAAGCCACAGTCCGGTCTGGGAGTGAACTACATGGGTACTTTTACCTCTTACCGTGGCACACACTGACACAGGCAGGGTAACACTGAAAACCAAACAAACATCTTATCCACAAAAGGGACTTTTCAGATTTGTGCATGCATATCAGGAAGATGTGAAAGGTGATCTGTGGTTCTGCTAAATTGTTCTGTGCAGGAAAACATTGAGCTTTGGCTGTGAGAAGGTCAAGTAAGGAGCTGTGTGAGTGCAAGAGGAGTCCCGTCATCTGGGCGTACAGTGTCAACTTCTGCAGCAGGCAGGAAGGTGGGAAAGCAGGGAATGTCTTTCACCTGTGTGCACTCACCTGCCAATGTGCTGAAGGCCGCACGGGACTGGTAGGCGACTAAGAGAGGTGGCAGTAGAGTCTGTCCGGGGGTCCTTAGCCAGGCTGGCCCATTAACACAGTGTGTAGGCACCCGTTTTGGCCAGCACTGAGATGTAAAGAAAGGTGAAGCTTTCTTGTGCTCTTCCTTTGGATGCGAGCATCAGGCTGTACTATTTGGACACAGGATATATTTGAGTTGGAACATGGGTATAGGCCAACATATGAAATACCAGATAGACAAAGCTCTGTCTCTGCTGTGCAAATAACTTGATTAATGCCTACTTCTTTTTCTGAGAAACCAGTCCCCTGCCTCCCAGTGAGCAGGTAAGGAGTGGAAATAAAGTCGCCTTTATGGTTGGAATAAAATGACTAGGATAACAAATGTGGGTCAGGATCTGTCAGAGCTCACAGAAGACCCAGAACCAATCAAACTGATTTCCTCGGCTATGAATACTCAAGTCAGGCAAATGTATAATGCATCCAGCTCTCTCTAACATGTATGTGCAGCCTCCATGCTGGGTCTACACTCCAGGCTTTTGAAGTTTAGCCAGTAGCCACTGTATTTCTGGTTGTTTAGCACTTGCTAAAGAGAAGCTCAGCAGTACCAGGATGAATTATAATTTTTGCCCTGGGAAAGAAGCAGAGAAAGCAAAAACCTAACCAGGCCTTCCAAAAGCCTTTTGGAAAAAGTATTATTTTATAAAGGAAAGATCTAAAAAGATGAGACATGATTTTTCTTCAGAAATTGACGTGTGACCTGAGAAACAGTACAGTTTTGTAAAGGTTCGTTCAAGTAGAAGGTGTGCATAAGAATGGCTTGAAAGGAATTAATGGATGGAAAATGAAGCACATGGAGAAATCAGAAACAGCACAAAGGTTTAAGCACCCTGTGTGCTGCACACCAGTACTGTGGAATGAACCAGACTTTGCAGATGTCTTTGGTATTTTATAATATCTCTGACTATAAAATCTCTAAGAATATTTCTCATTTCTCCTTTTCTCCCTTCACTCCCCTCTTTTCCTTCCCTGCAGCTGGTTGATACTTCTTTATTTTTTATTTTGGTTTTTTTTTGGCTGGGAGGGGGAAGAGGAGCTGGTTTTAGGCACATTAATTGTGGGTTATGCAGTTTGCTTCCCTTGTCATTTCAGGAGGCAGCATCAGCATCCCACCTGGTAGTGTTGTTTACAAGCAGCTCTGAAACCTTTCCATTCTGCTCCCCTATTTTTGTTACGCGCAGTGTAATGATGCCGTATGACATTTTAAGTCTGAATTAGTATTCCTTGTGGTATTTCCTCAGGCCTATTATGCTTTGGGTGTTTGCGTTACCTGTTGAGACACCCACGCGTGCTGTGGTTATTTTCGTTTGTGACTGAATGCGAGCTGTGCGCCGGATGTCACAGGAATATGTTTAGAACTCCCATTGATCTCTTCACTACAAATAATCATTATAGCTGCAAAACAAATAGGGGATCAAAAATGTGGGAACGTGGCCCAGAAGATGCTGCTTGCTTTTCCTTCTGAAATGCACAATGTGCAGGTTTGAGGAAGGAACATATAAACAACTGCATGGTTTGCAATAAGAAAGCAAGACAGGATATCATTAGGCAAGCACTGTTTGGGAAAAAAAATTACCTCTATGTATTAGGCCCTTTAAAAAAAGGAGAATGACAAAAAGGTACAGGCAGCCATGGGAAGCTGGTTGGCTTGTGATTCCTCAGCACTCACATAGCACTCAGTAAAATCCCCTGCTGTAGTTTAGACCAAACATAGGTTTTTGTCTCTCAGTACAGTTGCTGTGAGACAGTCGCACAGTTTGCTTGCTCCATCCCAGAGATGGCTACATCCTGCGTAGGTAATTTGAAGAGTTTATGGACATGTCCCGTGTTCTGTGGGATAACATGTAAAATTTGTCTTATTCAGTTGTTTAATTTTATATACTAGCTATTTGTCGGGAGAAACCTGAGTTTGGTAGAAGAGTAATTTGAAAGTTTAAAGCAAAATTATGTTAGATTGCAACATGCTTAGTCCTGGGTCTTTGCACCCCTTTAATCCTTGACCTTACTTAAGAGAAGGGAAAATTTCCAAGATCTGGACCAATGTGAGTGTTGTTTTTATGGGAAGAAAGATGATCCGGTGCTTCCCTGCAAATTCTGGTTCAGGTCTTTTCCTTGCACGGCTTGCTTGGATGTAATCTTGGGCAAGTCATGGGGCGCATGTCCCTGTCCAGACTGGGGATGGAGCTGGCTCCAGCACCGCTCCTCAGCATCCAGCCCTGCTGAGAGTCTGAGTTCAGCAATAGCCCAGCCTGAGCAGAGCCAGCCTCGCTTCCGTGAGCACGAGCTGTCACAGCTGCACGTCACCACACTGGACAGAACTTGAGGTTAGGTCAGTGCGAGCTCAGGGAGGGCTGCACTTTGCTGCTTCAGACAGTCTACTCCTGCTTTAATGTCCCTCTGCTTTGGTCCTCCTCTGTAAAACGATCTGTTTCCCTTCTCCCAAAGGGTCTTCCAAAGAGAAATGCACGGCTGAGTGTGATGCAGGTAGCCACCGCAGTACTGGAGAACTATTTATGTATCAAAGGATTTTAGATGTAGAGGATTGCTAGTTGAAACTTGTCCTTATGGAGCTGGAAATGCTTTTAGATCCTTCCTAGTGTAAGTTCTGGTGCTCATGAGAAACTGGTAGTTTGTGTATTGTAAATAACTGTTAAATATAATTTCTGGAGGAACTATGCAGGACATCAGCAGCGTTAGCCCATAGCAGTGTGCAGTGTTCCCAGATTGACTTTGGCCCTGCCAGCTCCGTACCCTTGGCCAAGCACTTTCTGCAGTAGTGGTGTGCCTGCTGACGACAACATTGCTCTATCAGTAGCACTGCAGAGTCTTTGAAAAGTGGGGGGAAAAACCGTTTCTGGAGTTCATGCCATCATATCACAATTGTTTTGAGATAATTGTTGAATGCCCACAAGAGCAGCAATTTTTTTTCCCTGCAAATGAACTGTAGTTGATGTTGCACTATTTTGGTTTTGTTTTCTGCTTAACATTCCTCTCTAAGTGCAGCTCCTCTGAGGCTTGAAATGAGACAAAACTGAACTAAAGTGACTTTGTTTTCTCAGTGTAAGAGGATGGACGCTGAGCGATAATGACACATTTTGCGTGTGAGCAGCAGGTGCGAGACCAAGTGTCTACTGCGGATTAAAGTAAATATGTTTTTTCTATATTTAACTGATACGTGACAAAGAAACAATGTTTAAATGTCACTTTCTGTAGTTTTCTGTGTCTGTAATTATACATTCTAATGTGCCAAGTAGCTACTCACTGAAGTTCAAATTTACATAGTAAAGTTGTTCATAACAAGACAAACAAGATACAGTCTAGCACTCATCTCCTTGCATCTGGGGTGCCTCCACCCAGCAGTTACACTACCAACAAATGAATGTTTTCTACTTTCTTGAGTTCACATAAATAGCTGTGAATTCCTATAATTAACTATGATAAGTCAGTCCCCACTATTAAAACAAAGACGTGTTTGTTTATCAGTCATATTTGCATCCACCACTCTTAACATTACCATGTCGGCCGATGTTTTTTCACTGTGTTAAACAAAGCAGAAATATTCCTGTTGGGCAATGCTGGAGTCCCAAGAGCAGACTCAAAAGCAGGAGCGTGGGGCTGTCGCCTGCTGAATGCTCCACTTCCCTGCTGATGGCTTTCTTCCTCATCCCTTACTGCACCCCCTCCTAAAGACAGCGTTTAGGTGGGTGGTGGAGGCACTGGGGAGCAAGGCATGGCTTGGAAGCAGAGAAGTGCGTGTAGCTGAGATATCAAGATAAGTCCTTACAGTGCCTAAAAATAAAGAGGTTCCTATGAACGTCTGATTTTCCATGTGTCAGGCCTCCATTTAGTCATAGGTTATTTGTGGCCAGGCTGGTCCAAACTATGCCGTCTATATTATTTTTTCTGACACTGAACTAGACTGATAGTGATATGAAAAATGTTTGACACTTTTCTGCTGCAATACAATCCAATTCAGGGGGGGCATTCTGTGGGGTTTTTTGATTGGGATGTTTGTTTTGGTGGGTTTTGTGGGGCTTTTTTTTGGTTGGTTGGTTGGTTGGTTGGTTGGTTGTTTTTGAGGCCGCGGCACCAGATTTTGCCCCAGACCCTCACCTTCTTTCTTAATTATATTTTTATTTTATAAGCCTACTCTTAGTGCTTCACTTATTTCTTACATCCATTGTTTTCTGTGTGCTGGGGGCTGTGCTCAGTTTGCCTCTGCTACTGCAGGGCATGTTTTTCACAGCTTTTAATGTCTCAGAAGTACTACATCCGAAAAGATGCTAACCACAGAACTAAATTAGGCACCCAAATTACTACTCCCATGAAATATTGAAAAGGTGGGGGCAAGGGGGTAGGAAATATAACAGTGACAGTTTTGTTTTCCCTAACTTTTCCATGGAGAAGTATTTCATAAATTATGTTGAACTAGAAAGCCAGTCATGTATCTCTCTGCATGGGAACAAGATCTGTGGTCTGCTGATCACTCAGGAGTGGATGTGCAATAGTGGCAGGGTGCTGGTACCCAGAAATGGAGGTCATTCGCTGCTCTGACATCTCTATACCATCTTCTTCCTAGCACATGGGTCTGTTAGTTGTGTAATGAGTGCAGTCAAAGGTTTGCTTTTTAGAGAAAATAGCTGTAACACAGAACTTTGTATCTGCTGGCCAGAAGAAATCAATATTGACCATCTGAAATAGCAAGGATGATCAGAGAGTGCATTATGGAATGTGGGCCCACTGATGGTTTAGTGGTTGTTGGTTGTCAAAAAAGTATTAAAGTATTTTCTTTTAAGTTGGTTTCTTTGGACAGTAGAAATAAGTCTTTCCTTTCAGGTTTTAAAAGCAGACTATATGTAGCTGCTTCCTTCCTTAAGGATTTTGTTACACATAATTACCATGCATTAACAGCACAGTACATGGATTATACAGCAGATTCTGGTTTAGCCATGCGAACTCCCAGTGACACTGTGGGCTCTAACAGCTGTGAGATGTGATTACAGACTTCCACGTTAATATTGGGTGCCTTAAAGACCGCTGAGGCTTGTTCCCAGGGCAGCAGAACTAGAACAGGCTACCTAAGACTTCACTAAAACAAAGAGATGGGGTAGAGGATTTTCTGTGGAAAATAGAGAAAATTAAAACCATGAAGTTTATTATAGTGCTGACAGAGTTAATTCTGAAATCTCCGCCCCAAAGCAAGGTGCAAGTCACTCCTAGGTTCACAGAATGTCATTATCGCTTGGACTCTTACGATAAGTTGTTACTGTTGTACTTACATCGGTGTTTACAGGCTCTGAACTAGTTCTGGTCTCGTTATATTAGGTGCTGTCTGTAATAAGTGGCAAAACATGCAATATGTTGCAGCATTTTTTAATAAAGTCAGCAAGTAGAAGATGGAGCCATCAGTCCTCATTTTCCATGGTGAAACTGAGGCACAGGGAGATGCGGTGACTTGCCCCAGGCTACCCCAAAAGGCTCCGTCAGCCATGGCTTGCTGCTCACACCGCTGGAAGGGCGGCTGGCGCCAACCGCCTGTTGCTGAGCTTTCCCATCCTGTACTGGGCAGAGTCAGCATGAGGAGCTCGGCCTGGAGCTGAACAGTTTATTTTCAAACAGAGCTAATCTTCCTGAAGTAAATGCAGGCTCTTTTCCCGCTCCCTTCTAAGAAACATATTGAGGGATCAATGGAATTTTTCAGCTGTAAACTCTGCCTTTGGATAAAAACAGTCAAAGGGATTGTTTAGAATTTCTGCCTTTTATTTTAAGTCCTGGTTTCATGTACTTTCCAGGAGGGAGAACAGAAATGTGGCAGTTTTGGAACAGGGGCTTTTTTCTCCTCTCACCTCTAGGCTTGCCCTGGGACCAACCTATTTTACATGAGCTCAGTACAACTGTAGAAGGAAGAGCTAAGAAAAAGGCCAACAAATAATAGAGCAGAGCAAAAATTATAGCTCAAAATACCACAGAGACCCATTTGTCTGTAATCCTGCTCTATTTAATGGAACCTCTTGCGTCCAATTCACCTTATATTTTTATTAATCTTTGTGATTTTCCCTAATGATCCTGTTATAAAGACATCAGAGCACATGGCAAAATGACAGTGCACATAAAAAGTTAAGAATGCATTTAACTACCAGCCATTGATTAGTGTTCTTGATGAGCTTAAATACTACCTGGGAAAAGCTTTCTATCAAATTCAATTGGCCGCAAATGCATTAAGCTTAATGAAATTCAAGATTTGGGTATATCTGAATATTTTTTCTTAGAGGAGGTGCCCTTGCATGAGAATATGAGCACTTCTCTCCAGCCTCCTGCCCCAGTGGGAAAGGGGTGGCAAATGGCAATGTGTGTGACCGCCCCCAGAGCTCTGATCCAATTCCCATTCCACTTAGTTTGCTATAAATCAGGAGGAATACCACTGGCACCAGTGAAATCGCACTGATCTGGGTAGTTCTTGTGATCTGCAGATGAAGAGGAGATGAAAGATACTGTCTGTCAGTAAGACCAGCGACAACGACAATCTGTGGGATCCAGCAAGCAGGCTTTGGGGATGAACGGCAGCCTGGTTTTCTCAAGGTCATGGAAAAATTCAGTGGCAGAACCAGGAGCTGAGGCCAAGACGTAGTTAAGGCACAGGTGAGATGTGTGTAGTGTGTCTGATGCTCCACAGTGACCACACAGAGCACTGTGTGGGGAGAAGAAGGACTTTGTTCTTCCCATGACCATCCATGAGCTAAGCTACATCCCGCTGACCAGGAATATCTATGGAAAGTTACTGCAGAGTAGGAACATGCTGCAAACCCAAGCATCTGGCTGCCATGAGGAGGTACCAAGTTCACGCAGCCAACCCCTTCCTTGCAGTTTAACCTCAAGAACATCCTTTCTCAATGTTGCTTTGTTCTTTTTTGAAATTTCTCAAATAATCACAAGGTCACTCTTTCAAAGAGAAATATGATATTTTATCTTTCCCAAGATACAGTTCACCTACAAACATGACACATCTTCTACAGCAAGCCCATTTTCCCCTGATGGCTCAGTGGCACAATTTCACAAGGGCTCCAGAGGCTACAGCCTGTGAATCCTCTGTCACCTCTTCCTGGACTGTCGTAGTCTTCAGCTTCCAAACTCGTTCCTTTCTGCTCTCCAGACTTACTTAACTTACAGCAGTTTGCATACTGGTTACCTTGCATACTTTATTTGGCGCAATTTTTTCCAAAACCTTTCCATAAAACTAAAAATATATCATACTGAACAAACCGCTCCATTACCCGAAGAGAGAAACTTATTACTGAAACTCAGGAAAGTGTCTTGTGAGGTATTCATTTTAACTTCAGCTTCTGTCATAAAATTCTGAAAACCAAAAAAATCTGGAACATGCAATTAAAATAATTGTAGGTGTGTGAATGCCTGCCTCCAAGCAACGAATTTAATAATACATTAAAACCTTTATTTTTGATTTTAGCAAAATATACAATTATCCATACAAGCTGCCATTGCATCACTTCTTGGGTTCATGGAGGAAACTTCACCTACTGCTATTTCTACTACACGGCATGATATTATTACAATTCCTACTTAATTTAAGAGAGCAATGTGCTCTTCAGTACACTGAACTGAAAATGACACACATTTTCCTAGTAAGATTGTATTTACTACTGATTCATCTTGCCCTCGAGAGTTCTGGTTAACATTCTAGTGATAACTGACCCTGCTGTACTTAACTCTTTCAGAAGTGCATCCTCATTCCCAGCAGTGCCTTGATGCTAGAACACAGTGAAAGGCTACTTCAGACAATAAATATTCAGGTGGTTGATTCACACAACATTTGTCATTTCTAAGATTCATGAGAAAAGCAGAAGTCTCGGGATAAGATATGATTCATGAGCTCATTAAAGTAGCAGAGACGTTTCAGATCTAGATTAGGGAGGAAGTGTCATCTAAGCTTTCTAAGCACCACCTTTGTTGTATTGCAAGCTTACAATTAGCGGTGCTTTAGCAAGCATCTTTCAAACTAATAGCGACCACTGCACACAGTAGAAGAGGTATAACTTCATCGTATTCCAACAGATGTAGTGCAAATTAATAGTGTTGTACTGTTTTAGTCCATGGAAGGTTCTGCTGCTGCTTCACCGAGATCCCTGTTGGGCCCTAAGGCTTTTTAGGGTCTGTCAGTCAGTGTAACGACAGATAGTGCCTCAGCCGATAGAGTGTGCTTTGCCAGGATGACTCAGATATCTTAAAATATAATCTGAAATGCTCGCATTTCAAAAATATGAGTTAAAAAATTCCCCCAAAACGGCAACAAATCCTGTGATGGTTGCTCAGTATGTCTGGTCTTTATTATAGAGCTACCACAGGTGTTGGGCGTTTACTGCAGAGATGGGACCATGTGCGTTCCTGCCATTATTTAATGTTAGGAAGATGAAATAGAAAACACAGTGGCATTACTTGTGGCATTTAAAAAACCTTTATTGTTGGATTGCTTTTTGGGGATGAGAGTTCTTGGTCATGTTCTTTCTCTAATCTTCCTTTTTCCAAGAACTGTATGTGGAATAGCCATTTCTGAACACTGGAGTGTCCTAGAGACATGTCACAAGTGGAGTTGCACCCTCAGGGCCTTCAGCTGTAAGCTTTGGCATCGCAGGTGGACACGTGCGAGGTTCAGAGCAGGCCTAGGAGTCCATTGTTGTACACTTGGTCTGGAGAGAAGGAACACGTACGGGCCTCAATCTCTAAACATGTCTGTGAATACAATTAGTTGCACAAATCACCTCATAACCTTCATCTCTGGTGGTGTATGTATGGGCTAGTAAGGCAGAAAGCTCCTTCCCGTGGGCTTGGTGCAGAGAAGTGTGCTAGGAGATCAGCTCAGTCCTTAAGGCCAGGGAGCAGGTTAGGTACCAGTAGGTGGCATCCAAGAGTGTCCATCCCTGGGCTCCTCATGAGCATCTTCTGTCCGCAAACAAAACTGCCATCCTCACCTTTCCTAAAAACACCTCCATGTCTCCCGCTTCCAGTGTGCAACAGGTCACCTTCCACATCCCTCTTTAAGATGCCCCATTGCTACTTGCAAGATTTTGGAAATGCTGGCTTCTGAATTAGATTATTCATTCCTTTAGAAATGGCCCTGGTAAAGGGTGACATTTCTGTCAGCATTGCTTCTGTTTTGTACCCAGGCAGCTCCGAGCACAAGTGTGATTTTTCTTCCTGCTGTGCCATCCCACCCAGGTGGAACTGCATCAGGAAGGGTTTGAAATGGCTGCACTGCTAACGGAGAGAACTTTACGCTCTATATGGCTACATTAGCTCCAGGCCTCTAAGCACTGCAGAAGTCTAGATCTTGATTCCCAACAGAAGGATTAGATATGTGACTCCTTTTGTGTATAGTATATTTATGTATAGATCCACTTTTTCACAGATGTAGAATGATCTCTCTCTTTAGAGGCTGTGGAGCATTTGGCCCTGTCTAAGTGAAATCTAAAAACTGCAGAGGTCTTAGCCAAGCTATTTTCTGCTCAATGCCTTTGACATACAAGACTGCACTGTGTTGCTTTGCCAGCAAGGCAGAGGAGGTGGATGACACCTGAACGACACTTGGGATTATCCTGTGGCTCTGCTGTTGCCCCAAGGAGCGTGATTTCACTTCGGGTTCTCATGCCCTGCTCCATCACATTGTGCGTACTTGGTTAATCCCAGAAGTAGCAGCCATAAATACCGATAATTAACACTGAGACTTAATACTTACAATGTGAAAAATTATTCCTCCTACCTCCTTCTTGAAACTATCCAGTAATTATCATGATCCCTGTTTGGCATAATTGCAGTATGTGCCACTCTTTCACCCCTCCTAACCGACAGTAACCTTCAGCAATGGTAACGCGTGCTGGGTTGCATGTGTGCCCAGATCAGCCAGCTGTCAACGTGTCAGGTATGCGCTTGCCTGTGGCAATACTGCGGTTCTGTTACTTAAAACACAAAACTGTGGTCTAAGAGATGGGACAAAGCAAAAGCAGAGCCCCCGTTCAGGCTTGCTGCTGTCCTCCTGCAGGTGCAGTAGTGTAACACATGTTCCTGGGCCAAGAAACTGCCGTAAGGTGTCTCTACGCCAATGGGCTGCTTCTTCCCATTCATTCCCACCCTGCATTCATGGCTTGTTGCTGTCAACGTGGCCACACTGCAGCCCGCATCACCAAAATGGCACCGCTTGGAAATCGCCCTGATTTGTAGGGGAGGGAGCAGGAACAACTGACACTGGCTTAGCCACTGTGCCTGATGCATCATGCAGCTACACCCAAAATTTCTGCCTCTCGTGTCTTATCTTCACCTCAAAGTTCAGCAAGAGGTGGGTCAGGCGGTGAGAAAGAGTTAACATGACAAAGCAGAGAGCAGTGCTGCTCCCAGAAGGATATCAGAGGTGATAGGACAGCTCTGCTGTGACTCCTTCAGACACTGGCGAGATGGACGTTTTCAATGCAGGCTATGTATGTGTTTGGGGGCCATTTAAAGTAAATGTTATTGACAGCCATTACATCTGATAGTATTAGTATGTATTCAGGGAATTTTTTTAAAGGTGAAGTATTGACAGGAAAGGCAGTAACAGCTACTTCTGTGCCATTACAATTTGTCTTCTAAATCAATCGGGGTTTCTGCTTCACTGCCATGTTTCACCTTGTTACCTACTAGAGGGTGGTTGCTGACGATCCGATGGCCACACACGACACTGGAGTATGTGTGACACAGCACAGCCATGGTGCAAAGGCCTCGCAGGGAAGTGCTCCTCTGAGCAAAGCTGTTTGCAGCAGCTCTTTAGAGGGCTAGGTCTTAATAGCTATATAATAGAATAAAATATTGAATTTGGCCTCTCAGAATGATGTCTAAACTTGCAAATGGGTCATATTCTGGTAACTCTTGGGTGAAGTACAAACCCTGGCATTACAGCTTTCCATGTAATAAACAGGGGGCAAGAGCTATGGTGGTTGTAAGTGGCCTGGCTCTACTGGCTGCAGTGGAGAGGCACAGGTTGGCGCTTGCTGTTTCTGGGCAATGCAGAGCTTTCTCCTCAAAGGCACCACTTTCAATTCAGCCCTAGAGTCGTCCTAAACAGAGGTCATTTTAGGGTTATTTGAGTGTGCGGGTGAAACCAATTGGTTACAAAGAAGTCACAAATAACTTTCACCCCTACAGCAGTCCTCATACACAGCCTTGTTGGAAATGTTTTCAGAAGAAAGAGAAAATAAGGACACTGCACCACCCAAAATAACCCAGGTCTATAAATAATCTAAGCTTGGTGTCTTGATCCTTGCTAGTCACATCTCATCACCAGCACTGTTCTGAGGTTTTGTTCCTTTTGCATTTTTTGTTATTGAAATTAAAAGCAATTAATATGCACATAATTTCATCTGTCTCCTGGTGAAAGGTATTTTCTTCTACTTAATCCAGAAAATTGTCAAGAATTGGGATTTCTTCTTCTCCAGAAGCAGACAGATGTGGATTCACTCGCCTTTCAGATGTGAACTCAGTAGACTTTCACACACATTTAATGGCCCAGGTTTGAACAACAGAGTGAGGTTTTGCCATGAAAACTTTCCATTCCCAAGGTACAGATGTGCATTGCCATTTCTTTTAACTTCTGACCACCAATTCTAGACACCTGGAAGCAGAGAGCCTGAGTTACGTTTTGGCCCGTCTCTTGTTCTTTCAGCACTGAGCTACCTTTTCACCTTGTTCTGTTTCCACTGAAAGCCAGTCTGCTGTCAGGATGCGGGGCTGCTTTGGACAGCGAGACCATTTTCTCCTCTTTTTGTTTGCTCTAGGCTTTCCGCACCCTCAGTGAGTGCCATTCGGTCCCACAGTTAACATTTACACTGCAATCAGCATCCTGCACCCTGTTCTATTTTCTGCAGACATGTAAATAGAAGCCTTTTGTAAACTTTGTTTAATGATAGTGCTGTATTATGGGTTGTCTGAAACAGTGTCAAGGGATCCTGTTTCCTTTTAACTTCACCGTTTGGCTAAGGTATAATCTACAGTACGTCAACACGACACATCTCTCTATCAAGTGTAGAGGTGAGATACAAAGCTTTCAAAGCAGGCAGATTCTTTTGCTGTTTCTTGGTTTCCTCAAGCACTTTGTACATGATAGATTGTTTCCTTATCTCTTAGAAAAGCTTTTGGATTAAATTAACCCCAGTGTAGAGCCTAATGTCCTCCGCACTACTTAAGTCCTACTTAGAGCCTATTCTCAGAGCTTAAATTGGATTTGTGTAGTGCACAAGATGCATTTCCCTCCATGAATAGGTAAAAATGAGAGATATAATAATTTATACTTTGTAATGTTTTCAGTTCCTGAGTGGATCTATTTTACGTGGCTTTGTGGTGGGGGAGTTCTTAAGAAGCAGGTCACTGACTGCACACAGCTTCCTGAAATCTCTCCAGCAAATGTGTAGAAACTGGGCCTAGCTGATGAGGAGTCGGTCAACTCTGCTGCCGCTGCTGTGCTTTATGAGGCAGAAGTGCTTGTGTTTTCACCGGTGCTGATAGCAAACAGGGAGCAGCAGGAACAGGGCTTGCCACCAAAGGCCTGGATCCCATGCAGCCAGTCGAGGGGAGTGCAGCTTCAGTCCCCCACCAGGCTCTCCTGGGGGTGGCATACACCCTGGGGGAGTCGACAGGAGAAACCTCATTTTCCAGCAAAATTCAGGGAAACAACTGCAGCCATTGTCTGAACACTTCTGAAAGAGAAACGTTGGTGGCTTCTCACATTGTGTTTCAACCCTTGCAAGGGAGTTAGGCAGTTCTATGTCTCACTAGAAGAAATTTAGAAGAAATCTATTGGGAATGGCTGATTAAACTATTTCAGTCTACAATAAGTATGTTTGATATTGAAGGAATAGTCTCAAATGTCTCTTTCTTCTTTTCCTTCTTGAAAACTCTAGGTAAGACTATTCACTGTTTGGTATCAGGGCAAAATAAATCCCCTGTGGACATCGCTGGTTAGGTACAGGTATACAGGGGATAATCCTGCCCCAAATGAATAACAAAGAGACCTAATAAGTCATTTCTCCATCTTGGTTTTCTCCAGCCAGTTCTGTGGTCAGCTGGGGCAGGTTGCCTGACTGCTGGCCATGGAGTACCTATGTTTCAGCTAAGAATATGATCCGTCTGTTACCAATTAGGTCAGCCTGGCACTTATCAAGTCCTAAATTCAGGTTGTCATTTTGGACATTTATAAATGGAAACAAAGCTGTGTTTCTCCCTCATGCTTCAAAATAAGTTCAAAAACAATGCTAAGTCCATTTTAAGCATCGAGTCCACCCAGCAATCTTATTTCCCTTTTTGGTAGATTGATCTTTCTGTTATAATGTGCAGCCTCAGAAGTTTCAATGACAGAAAATCACTTTCCTCTCCCACCTTGGGATCTGAGAAGCTAATCTTGCTTGACCCTTTAGTTCAGGAAGATCATTTGGTTATGTATTTTTATAGTAGAGGTTGGATAAGGGACGGTTGTGTTGTAAGTGTTGTGAGTTATTTCTCAATATATCTGAGGTTCACTGCGAGTGTGAGCTGTGGAATTAAAGTCTCATCTCTGGAAGGATGCATGCTGCTCTAGGCCTTCTCAAATCACCTGGAGGTGATGGAGGATAGAACAAGGGGTAACGGCACCAAGCTGTGCCAAGGGAGGTTCAAGTTAGAGATAAGGAGGAAGTTCTTTACGGAGGGTGTCGTCTGAAGCTGGAACAGGCTGCCCAGGGAGGTGGTGGAGTCACCATCCCTGGATGTATTTAAAGAGCGGGTAGACGAGGTACTTAAGGATATGGTTTAGGGGGTAGACAGGAACGGTTGGTCATGATGATCTCAGAGGTCTTTTCCAACTGAGCGATTCTGTGATTCTGTGAAATCATCTGTCTCAGTGTGGTGAAGAGTTTGTAAGACCAAATTCCAATACTAATTTTTTGAGGTACTTTTCTAAGAATTCAGGGTCTGAGGCTGAGTACATTGTAGGCCGCAAATAAAATTATAGAAACAGGTACTTAGGACACCTGGGGAGGTACTGAACTCTTTGAAGGATCTCGTCCTTGCTGCGTACTTCAGATCGTATCTGCAGTCTTTAGAGTCTTATGCACTCATGGTAATATACAAAAGCTCGGCTCATAGGAGCAAGCAGGAAAGGTTTGCAGAAGCAGCATCTGGCACTGGTAAAATACAGAATGTGTTTAGCGAATGTCAGTTTTCTTTCTGTGACTCATACTTGGGTGTCATTTCTGTCTCATCTGTGAGACATGAGGAGCGGGCCCTTTCCAGTAAATCACAGCAGTGGTTGCAATATGTACAAGCCTGCTCAGATACTGGTGGGAACCGAGCCACGGGGGAGTTGAGATCCACACTGACTAATTTGCTGGGAGTGAGCCCCACCCTCAGCTGGAATCCCTGTTAATGTAATAATCATCCAGAACTGGGAGTGTTAATGGCAAAAAAAAGCCCTGAGAGAACAAGCACTACAGGAGGAGGTGAAAGATGTAGGCAGATTAAAAAATAGAGTGCCAAATTCTTGGCTAGAGTAAATAAATAAAGCTCTTTTGAAGCTACTGGCGAGACACCAAGTAACCTGACCCAAAATTTGTACAGGTGGGTGAGCCCTTGCAGGACAAACCTCCATGTGTTTGTCATTACTTTGAGATACCTTACAGCCACTGAAGCCCTTCTCTTCCACTTCCCTTCTCTTCTTTTCCGTTGTGCAGAACAAAAGCAACAAGGTGCAGAAGGCATCTCCTTTAAGATGGTAGTGTCACAAAATGGCAGCTTGGGATGAGTAAGGTCTCATCTCCTTTTCCTTGCGTGTTTTTGTAACACAGCCCAGGTCGTTGGCACGCAGCAAAGCCCCAGGGAGGGTGGTGCTGGCACGGCCAAGGACCAGAGAAGCTGCGGTGCAGACGGCAGTGGGAGCTGGGGACTCGCACCCTGCAGTTGCACAGGCAGGAGGTGCCCCTGCACCAGGCGCTGTGGGAAGGAGTGTTTGAAAGTTGGCCTGATCTGCGAAGAAATGCCTTTCAGTCCATCCATCCACCTTGCAGCATTCCTCAAAGCTACTAAAGAGACACTTCTCCAGTAATAAAAAGGAAAACAAGTAAACCACAAATCAATGTAATATTTGACTTGGCTTTGGGAGCCATTTCTCTGAAAATGTTTAAGGCTATTATGAGTAACGTGATGTTTAGCTTTCTGCTAAGGTAACAGCTGAAGAAAAATGTGTTTTACTCTTGACTTGCTTATTAGTCAATGGAATCTATAACCACAAACAGTACAACTCCATTTATCCACTGTATTAAATATTAAACCCGAAACTGTCATTACCAATTATTTTCAATAGGGCATAATGGTTTGAGGGTTAAGTAATACGGACTAGGAGCCAATGGATCAGTCTAATCAAATGAAAATATTCCTAATGGGATAGTGCAAGATGGGAAGGTGCAGGGATGCTGAACCTTGGTTTTTAACACTGGGACGATTTGATGTCAAGCATTTTCCTGCTTTTTGTTCCTTCATGGCTAACTTACTTTAATGCTGTTGATGAGGAAGGTGATTCAGGGAGGCAGAGAGACCAAAATCCTGGGAGCTTTTAGGTTTAGCATGTATATCTTCTGACAGAATGGATGGCCAGCATATCACCCTGCAAAATGCGTGTTGAGCAAGATTAGAATTTCTCTGCCTAAAGAGAGGTAATCAGATTGAAATAAACCCTGTGGTGCCTGTACTTAGGAGGAGAAGGCTGAACACCCTGTTTGAAAGTTGTGGATAAAAAGATGCTACATTAGTAGTTCTAAGTGCCTCCTGTACAACAATTTATACTTATAAATAAAAACATATAAACGTGTATTTAATACAGTCTTGCTCAGATTAGATGGTCAGACACAGTAGCCTGCATCCTTATGCCCTGGTTAGCAATGTGCTGGGGGAAGATTTCCAAGTGTTCTGTATCTACAAGTGTGAGTAAAACATTTAGTGTCCAGCTGCGTCCGTGGCAGCAGGAGGCTGTGCAGAGACCCCACACTCTGCTGCAAACCCTGCAGCTCTGGACCTGAAGCTCTCTTCCAATTCAAGCAGAAATCAGCTCCCATATTCGACCTGGCTTCAAGGCAGCCGGCAGAGCATGGCTTCTTCTTCTGTAGGCTGATGGATCATGGGCACTTGGGTTTCTTGGTCACCCAGTGAGATCTGCCAGGCGGTGGGCAGGGAGGGCACGGCCGGAGCCTGCCAGTGATTTGTCTGGAGCTTAGTGCACACAGCGAGTGAAATATGATAGATTCTCATCTGCCTCTTCTCGTGAAACCAGGTTTTGTCAGAAAGATTCCTGACCAGGGCTAGCCATATTGTTCTCATGGTTCAGCTGAGGTCAGTAATGCATGTAATCAGTACCAGGGTGTGGATGCATCTGGCAAGTAATGGCAATACCCCAGCCTGTGAAGATTTTCCTCTGAATGACAGTGCTATAATTAAGTCTCCAAATTCAGGACTCTGAGCCAGAATTGAAGTTTGAGAACTTCATAGAGGTAGGGGCCAGCTGTGAAGCTCATCTAGGGATATGGATTGCGATTTCCCAAAGCCCTGCGGCAGTTTGGTTCTGGGTGAAGATGCTCAGGAGCTGTATAAAGAGATTGAGCAAAGATAGTAAATTCTCTCTCACAGCTCTAGACTGAGTAAACAGGTTTGCAATAATCAGCTGTTGACAGATGGCAGCAAAACACCTGTGAGTGACTAACTTTTCAGCCACTTAGTCAGAGCTCCAGGAAAACTTGGTGCTGATTCTCAGAAATGAGCAGCAGATCTTCTGAAGCGCTCTGTATCTCTTGCCGCTTTCTTCTGCAGCCACAGTAAAATGCCTATGGATGAAGCTCGTGGAGGTTCGTCAAATTCATTTGGCACTGGTTTAATCTTACTTTTAAAATATGTCAGATGTAACGCTAATCTTGGTGCAGCCGCACTGTAATTAGTGTTTGGCTCACTACACTTTAGTAAATGCACCTGACTCAGCTATTTCAGTTAGATATCATTATGCTTTGAAGCTGTATGTACTATCTGCAGCTGGAATATTTGCCTAAGTATCCCATAGACAATAAGGCATCGGTCCTATTGTGTTGCTTGTGCTTTGTTTATATAATGACCCAGATGCATATGCAAAAGAGGACCATTTGCTTACAACTGTTACAG
This sequence comes from Mesitornis unicolor, assembly GCF_000695765.1. NCBI lineage: Eukaryota > Metazoa > Chordata > Aves > Mesitornithiformes > Mesitornithidae > Mesitornis > Mesitornis unicolor. Next base: position 189,634 of record NW_010198254.1, read on the forward strand.
CCTCGTATGTTGTGAGATGTGTTTCTTGACTTTCTGAAGGGATGGTTTCACAGGGCAGCAAAGACGAGTTCCTAATTGGGCCTTATGATAAATTACAGGCTCCCATTACAGAGCCATTTGAGAATCTGTGTAGTGGGAGGGTTTTGCTTGGTCGCTTGAGAACAAGATGACTGTCGGGTGGACAAAATAACCACAATACGCTTCAGAGAGAGATCTGTGTCAAAGCTTGGCTGACCTCCAGAATAGACCCCCCAGGCTAGCGCTGGGTGTCATGTGGAGATGCAGTGTTCAGGCTGGAACTGTGGTGCACCACTGTGTGGTGGTGCACACAAACCTCAGTATAAAGGGGACCGCAGGTCTGCTCTCCAAAGGACGTTCCGGGGCATCACACCTGGTGTCTCCCGCAGACTGCCAGAAACCAGTGCACTACCAGCACAGCATCCTCAACCTTCAAGGGTTCATCTCCAGTCTTGCATTATTTGCCTAAAGTTCTAGGTTGTGGATTCCAATGGTGAGGAAAGTATCTCAGTTTTCCTGTAGAAAGAGCATTTTTACTTCTTATGGTTATGGAGAAGAGCCTGAAAACATGAACTTTAAAGGCTCAAAACCCAGAAGGCATTTAGGTGTGATTTATACGTGTGACTCCTGCTTTATGGTTTCTCAGTGCTGAGGGCTAGTAACACAGCCAGCTTTGTTTTCTGAGGTAAAGCGCAGCTGGAACACTTGGGATGATGGAAAGTCCCTGGTAACACCGATACAGCTGGTTCCCCACCGCAGCTGTTTTCAGAAGGGCTCTTATCTGGAGCGCAGCACCTCATCCAGCTCGATGCTGTGTCTGTGCACACAAGTTCCTTGCCAGTGGGGATGGAGGTGCCCCAGGTACTGCAAGGAGAGCGTGGGGCTGGCAGAGGTGAGCAGAGGCCGCGGGCAGCCCACCGCCTCTGGTGTTCTGCACACAGGCAGCTCGGGGTGCCTGTGCTTGTATCAGCCTACGCTTGCAAACCAGATTATCTGGCCCCAGATAATATGGTGCTCACATGTGGATGACTGGACTGAGGAAAAAAAGTCATGCTTTTTCTGTAGAGGTCAGATATTCTGACTGGGCATCATCCCCTAATCTGTGGATTTGGGCTGCAGGCTTGGAAAGGGCTTTACCGGCAGAGTCCTCTGTGGATGTGTCCACTCGTCTGCTGGAGTTTACAAGAAAATATGACCCTTGTGCAGAGATCCCTGGGCTGACTGGGGTTGAATTTCACATGGTTTTCAAGGCCAAATTTACTTCAGCATGCAGTTTTGCTGCATTGCACGTACTTGACGTATTTGGAGGGTAAACTGTAGATCAGCTTTTTCTTTATTATGTTTTCAACATCTTGAAGATCTATACTGGCACCTATAGGGTCTTTTTTCTTATTTCTACTTCAGTTGTGTGAATTTCAGGCATTCAGAAAACATGAGATTTGCTTGAAAATAGTGAAGATCTGTCTGGATAGATTAGGAATTTCTGGTGTCTAACTTCCCAGCTGTCAGGTTGGATGTGTTTCATGTTTTAAATCTTTGTTCTACAATGGTGGGGCCAACAATGATATATCTTGTTGATGCTGGTGATGCTTGTATCTGCTTTAGACTTCAAAGACCTTTATCCCCCTTTCCCTCCCCAAAACTCATGTGCATGTGACCTGAAAACGCACAGCCTTACCCACTGGTCACCTTGTGTAGGTGCGGGGTAGTTCACTCCTCTCTTGCTGCACACCAGAACCTGAGTGTGTACCTGTTCATGTGTTCCTGCCACACAACATTTTTTAGCTGTGATTTCTTCCTGCCACTATCGGAGCACTGCTGTGTGTTGTTGGTTAGCAGGGCAAGGGTGCTGGGTGCTGCCTGCGACACCGATTTGGAGCAGCCCAGCTTTTCTACCCTGGGTGCTCAACTTCATTCCCAGTCTGTGCTCAGGCTTCCGCAGCTCCTTCAGGGCAAAGGCAGAGTTTTCACTGAGCAGGAAAGCTGGTCTGTGCCTTTAAAATGTAAGTTAAAAAAATGCAATAATATGCTTTGTTCTTACAAATAAGAGCGGGATTACAATGTTTAAAGTAGGCTTAATTAAGAGAATTCTCAAATATACAGAGGGTTTGATTTTTCATGCTGAAGAATTAAGGCAAATTATAACATTTCTTTGCGTTTATATCAATGACAGCATAGGTATAAAACTGAAGAGAAATGTATCTTTAATATCTACTTTCACTTGGTGAAAAAGATCGATTTATTTGAATTGGTACATTTGCTTTATTTGTAACTTTAAATTCGTCACGTTTCCAGGAAACTTTAAAGTAGCATTTTACTGAGCTTTCTCTTTTCAGCCACCAGGGAGACCATCTCTTACTAATTCAATAAAATGAGAGCTCTTTTTTATTATTATTAATTTTAATACCAGCCATAGCTATGACATCTGTGAAAGGAGCTGCTGTGTTATTAAACTTCTTAATAAAAGTGTAGCTCCCTCTTCTGCTGACCTAGGTAATTAGTTGTGATGTTTTAAGGAAACTAATTTACAAATATGTGTTCAAAACTGCAGCTAATTTCTTTTCATTTTCTCTCGTCACACCAAGTTGTAAATATCTGACCAAAACCCCTCATACATTTGCGTTCAGAAGTAAAACTAGCAGCATTAACTGGGTGAGCGTTTCATAAGCATGAACAGTTTGTGTCTCCCGACATTATATTTGAAAAATAAAAATGTGCTCTAATTATGATGCTGCAATAACTGCTAGCATTAATAAGTTAACATTTATGCCTAAACTGTGTTCTGTTCTGCTATACAGGGAGAGTGTGGTCGATTCTTTCCTCAGGCTTTAGTGCAACAGTCCAAGCATCGTCCAACAGTGATAATACATCCTGCAGTGCGGCTTTGGAGATGCCCCTTCTGTTTAAACTGCTCAATCTTATCAGAGTCATTAGTGAGTTCAGAGTAAGCAGTCAAAAGCCCCTCTGCTACAAAGTCCCCAAGCTTCCCTTATTGCATTCTATTTTAAATTACTCGAGACACCAGAAAAAAGGCAGAAAAAATAAAGGGAAAAAACCCACTGATTACCAGCAATAAACAGTCTTGGCTGTAAACTTCAGATTTCAGGTGAATTTGCATGCTTTCACCAGTTTATAATCTCTCCTTATGATAAACCTCAATATAAAATGAGCATACTACAGCCAAATCACTACAAAAATCACTGGAATAAATGAGCTTCTCATTCACAAGATGAGTTCCCACATGTGTGAAAACGTTAATATTCCTGTGACTGAATTCAATGACATAATGAATCTACAGTGGAAAATCAGTCTGTATCAAGCAAAGACAGGCATAACTGTGCTGGGTTGTTCTTGGCATACAGGACATTTTGTATCTCAAGTTAGGAAAGGAAAATAATTGTACTTGAGTGTCAGTGTGCGCTAACTGGTCATTAAGGGCTGGGTCCCAAGGCTGTTTTATTCTGTTGGTTGCTACACGTGATTGAAAAATGTTGCTTGAGAGTAAACAGAATGAGAAACCTATTTGAAGAGGACTCTAAGATGCAGGGTAGATACCCTTTTAACCCTGAGTCACATCGGGCATGTTTTGAAGAGCTTTTGTAACCAGCTGTAAGGTAAAGACAGCGCACCCACAGTGTGATCCCGTGTCTGTGCATATGTTGGAACTGCTATTCTGTAGAGCAGTCTTAGAGTTGTTTCTTTCACATGTTTCAGGTAAATGTGAAACCTGAATAATGTGTAGGTGATCAGAAAATTGAGCGCAGCTCAGAGTCTGTTCTGACTGCTACTAAGAGAGCTGCAAGTGTAAGGATTGTGTTGGGCACCATGTGAGGAAAAATGGGATTGTGCATTTGGAAGCAAAGGAGAAGTTGTGGAGCTGTTAGTACGAAACCTTGAGTGCTGTTCCATTAGAGAGTGTAATCAGTTGGCTATAAATTCACAAGAGACTTAATGCCTCTTAAATATAGGACTTGCCAAACTGATTCAGAAGCTGAATGACACTAACCTTGAAAAATATGAGTGCAGTTGTAATTCCTTTGCAAATGGGCTAGGGGAGGAGAGGTAGGTCTGAAATGAAAGGGGTTTGTTATCCATGGGCATCTTTCCTTCCCACCCAAAACAGTGAGGGTGGGAATTACCGTGCTGAGTTTTGGAAACCCCAAAACATACAACCCAATGCCACTTTTTATGAGTTGGAGTCCCCTGTTGCCTCAGAGAATAAATCTCCAGCATCAGTTTGGCAGATCTAGTTCAGTTTGGGGGTCCAGCCCATATCTCCCTACATTCAGGGTATCCTGACCAAAACTTACAGGAAAAGAAATCTAAGAGTTTGATGCAACTCTTGTGAGCATATGCACTTCATTGTATACACTACCTGAGAAAAATAACCCTACAAAATATAATTTATGCTGAAAGAATGCTTTAATTGTTTGTGAGTCAAGTAGTTCAGTGTTTTGGCATATAGTTTTGTTGTTGGTCCTCTAAGTTCAGCAGGTATCTGTGTTTTGAAATTCTGAATGTGCATTGCAGGAGCATGTTCCTTAGCTTTCAAGTTTTGTGCTGCTTCTCGGCCATTTTATGAAACCAGTTGATGAACCATCTTACAGAATTCTGCACATACCTTCTTTTCTCGTGGGTCACCAGTCAACTTCGAAGTCCGGGCTTTAAGATGTGCATCAGTCATACTATCACTTGATTTAAAGAAGTAGGCAGGCTGTTCTTTTCTGATAGAGGAGAAGTAAAGAGATGTAGTGTCAGTAGCTCCATAATTTGGTACCTTGCCTGTCAGGAGAAATGGTTTGGACATACTGTGGCTGTCAGGTAGGAGAAGTGTCAGGTTGTGACATGCAGCAGTCGTAGGTGAGGAGATCTAGAGTTGATGGTTCTTGGCTCCTCTCTGTTGTCCCTTCCCATAATTTGCCAGTTATTCTGAGAAAGAGGCCTTTTCCCTGCGTCTCTCTCTGAAGAAAAGCTGGGGGCAGCCAGTGGGTGTGATGGCTGGGCAGGATGCAGAGTAGTGGAATCTAATGCCCAGCACCAGAACTGAGATACACCAAGCCTTCTTGATGTGTTGATGAAACACATTCATGTTTCACATGACCTACTTAAAAAATCCAAAAAAGATACAGCCACTCTGAGCCATAAAAATGTCAGAGTCAAATTTTGAAGGGGCTGAACAAGCTATCATAAGATAAAAGCAAATGAAGTGATGTCTCACAGACTCTTGAAATCTACTGTGAAAACAAGCAAGAACTGGAGCCTGAGCCAAGATGTTTCTGAAGCAGCACTGCATGTCATGTCCATTGGCTTCCAGCTGCTTTCACTTGGACCTAGGGACATGGGCATTTGTGAAGGAAAATCAGGACCTGGGTAAACCAGCAGAGGTAAACCTGGAGCTGATGTATGAGGAAAGATCCTGGTATTTCTATTGCTCATCTTACAAAAGATGGCACAGGATTATATTTAACTGCAAAAGCACAATGCTTTGAAGTGCAAATATAGATAACATATTACATTCAATGATCCAAACATTCATATCACGTTGGTCAGAGTGATCCTCTTTGTGACATTTCACAAGGGTAGAGAAGATAGAAGGAGGGAGAGCTTCAGAGGGTAAAACTGAAGCATGTTCAGCAAGCAATATGGGCTCAAAACAAAGCAGCAGTGCTAAAGGGAGCTCTAGCTATGTTCAGGTAACTATTTGGTTAAAATAAACACACCATCTACTGGCACACATCTTAGGTGCAGCCCTGTTCTTAATTGAATTGAACTGGTCAAGTTGTGGGACTGCCCAAGACTTTCAGTTTGCACCTTGTAGCAGCTGGTACATGTTAGTTGTTGCAGCTGAGATCACTTAAAAGCACATTTGGTTTCTTTTTTTCTGAATGTTCTGTTTTTATTATTCTGTCTCTCCTCTTTGGTTTACTATCACTGATTCTCTGCCATAAATCCAGAACTGTTCATTTTGACCAGGTTTGCTGCAATTCTTACATGACCTGCTTTGCTGCAACTTCTGTTTGGATCTCGGTCTCGCATGGAGTTCATGGAAGGCAAAGCGCTCTTTGTGTCCACAGGGCTTTGTCTGCAGCAGGAGGAGAAGTTTCTTCTTGCAAGATTTCCTGGGACAGTCAGGGAAATTGGTGTCCCGTTTTCTACATCTCTTAATGGGCCCAGTTCACAGGGGTACCTGTCGGCCACTCTCAGATGTTCAGAGCAGCCTGCCTGCTATTTGGTGTCTTATATTGCTGTTTTGCTTGGATTTCTGAGGCTGAACTGGGCTTGTGGAGAGCTTTTGATGAGACAGCTTCCTTGAGGAAGGAGGCTGGAAGTAGGTCACTGCAGTTACCTGCTTCGCTCTCATGACACGAGTGGTGGGAAGGGTGGGAACAAGTGTGGGAGGGCGGCTCTTGGGGAGCCTGGGGTATAAATGCCATCTGCAGCCAGACCAGCAGTTCCTCACTCCCCACTGAGAGAACATCCTGTAGGAGGAGGCACTATCTTCTGCTGTTCAGAGCCAGTCGATGCAGGCCAAAAGAGTAGGAAAGTTTTGAGAGAGAAGGCTGCCCCCTCCCTGCAGACCCCCACCCCACAGCCCTGGTTAGTCTGGCTGGGCAGAGGCCACCCAGCTGTGCGGTGCTGGGACACCATTTCCGTGGTGCTGAAAGCTGAAACTGCCCCGTGTCGCTACCCTGATACTGGCAAATTACCATGGCTTTTCTCCTGCAGCCAAGCATCCGATGGGGTGTTTCAGCTCCTGCTTTTCGTTCGATGCAATCTTTCCTCATTGCGTGCTCCCAACAGTAGTGCTTTGCTCTCCTTTACAGAGCGGAGCTTCTTTCTCTTTGCTTTCCCTCTCTTTTACTGAATTTAGTAAATATCCTCTTTACAACATATTTGAGTCCCTGGAGACTTCTCATAGTCATTGACTTTTTTTGAGTTACCCCCTCTCACCAGTAATTTTGTGACTTCTTTGGATTCCCACAACCTCATTCAGGACATTTCACTGGCTACCCAGGCAGATGGGTGTGCTCTGGATCCGGGTTATTATTGGCTAACTAAGATATGGATGATCCAGTTATTTCAGACTACTTATTTCTTTGTAAGTTTTAAGCACATCTTCTCGCATCCTGGCCAACAACCTCCCCATTTCTTGCTGCTTTAACACAACCCCCCACTTAAGTCAAAGGGACCTGAATTCCTTTTGGGCCCAGCCCTCTGCGGCAAAGGCCACCTGTACCCTGCCTGGTGCAAAGTTCGTCACTCCGATCATCTCCACTTGCATTCTGTAAGCAAACCTGATGGCACAAACCCCCACCTATCAACTTTCCATGCTCTGTCAGAGGATGTCTTCCACAGCCCCACTACATTGAACTGCAGTCAATCCATCCTGAAACAATCCATATTACAGAGATAATTGCTTTGCTACATAAATATTATACCCAGCAGGCATCTCCCTATCCCTGTAAAGATAAGGTTAGCAAGATTCAAGATTGCTGGAGCCATTAATCAGTCCATTCTGGTTCCTTCCTCTTTTGAAATGGAGTGGGATGGTGAGGGGTCATTTATCAGTCTGTCCCAGACTGTACTTATGAATAACCAATGGTCACTAGACCTGGAGTTACGGCTCACCGAGACCAAGACCTTTTGGGTTCATTCCATGAAACCACAATTGATTTCAGGGCTAGCAGGATCAGACCCTTAATGCAATTTTGGTTCACAAGTGAACTGTAATCTCATAATAATATATATAGATATATAAATTCATGTTAACGTTACTCCAGCATCATTTAAGCTGGAAAATAGCTTCAGAGGGTGGTGCTTGGGTGCTGGCAATGAGTATGAGATGGAATAAGTTGAAAATGAGTTGGGAGAGAGAAGGAAATTGTGGAAAATGAAAAATGTATATGATTATATTTCACAGACACATTTTTAACCCCTTCGTAGGGAAGTTTTTTTCAGAGAAAAGTTATAAAGAGTTCAGAGCAGTTCTGTACTAAGCTATGGGTGTTACAAATGGATCTGAGCTTAAAATAACATCTAACACTGTGTGTGCCCACACTGGGGTGAATGGAGAGCACAGCCCATCTCCTGATATGCATGACTCGTATTAGTGTGATTTTCCTGAGGCATAAGCTCACAAGGTCAGCCAGAGGCAAGCCCGGACCCTAGGCCTAGCTTATATTGCAACTCTAATTTTTCAGCATTGCCAATTGTCATAAGATATAAATGCCAGGGATCTGTGACTATTTGGTGGTTTTCTTAGTGCTTTTATTTCTGGAAATATGTGAAAATGTGATAGTCTCTCCTTCCATTTATAAAAATAATTTCTTGGACCTTGTGTTTGCAGAGAGAGATTTCAGATTGTGGCTAGGGTGAACACTGAGGGCTTTTACAGAAGCAATCAGTGAGAATGCAGAAATAAATGTCAAATACCTTTCTTTTTTTCTGATTATTATCTAAGTCTTTCGAAAATTTGTGTTTGGTAATACTGGTTGCCTAATTTTTGATTTAAGTTTAGATTTTGTGCTTGGAGCTGGCATCGTGTAGCAGTCAAAGATGAGCAGCCATCATAACTCAGCCTTTTGTGAACCAAAACTGTATGTGTGAAGAGATACCGTGTGCATCTGCTGTATTCTTCCTGGCCCATGTATTGCAGGGATGTCTCCTGGTTCTGTGGGGCCTAAACACTTGAAAAGGACAGAAAAGCACTTGGTGGGTACAGCTCCCCTTTCGAGGGAGGGATTATGTGGCCTCTGGGCAGCCCTGGTGCTGCCTGCGGTGGTGGACTCCCCGCTGAATCTGAGGAAACTCAAGTCACTGTCATCAGATTCAGGCAGAGAAGGGCCCCGTGGGAGGTGTGTGCATGGTACCAAGTTGGTGATAACAGGGACTCGGATGACAGAAAATCCCAGGAGCCCATCTGCTTTTTTCTTAATATATTTTCCAACAAGCCTGGTCATCATTCACTCTCTAATGCAGACCTTGAAATATTGACAGGATTCCTGTTGATAAACATATTCAAAGTCAATTTGTTACTGGGTCCAGTCTCACCACTTTCCGAGCTGTTGCCATCTGACGCGCACGCTGTGTTTTGGCTCAAAACAAGAAATAGCCGGATGAAATTTCTTGCTAAAAGGGAAGTTATTGCACATGTTACATTAGTTATTTTTCATTGCCTCAAGGGGAACCATGAATGTGTGTTGTTTCTAATTAATTGCTGGGTTATGTAAAGAGTGCTCCATATAGCAAAATGGAGTGGAATGCTTGATGCAACAGTCAGGTTTTCTTCTCTTGGGCTGCTCAGCTTTCCCGATTCTCCTCCCAGTCTCAAGCAGCTGTTCTTGTCCCTGTGAGTCCTGGTTCCAGTGGATGGTTGTGTTTCTTTAAAGTGCAGACCTTTATAAACAGACATTAATCTTGGCAACATTAGCCCTTCCACACCTCACTAGAAGATGAGGTTGGAGACTTGTGAAATAATGAGTAAGAGAAACTTACTGGTGTCTGCATACAACTGTTTATCCTCTCTGTTTTTGTCTTTAGGGTTTCTTTCCTTTATAAGACCCATACTCAAGTTTTGTGTTCCTAGTCCTGCATCCATTTCACATCCAGTGCCAGTCACTTATGCCTGGGAAGAGTGAAAATTAAGTGTAAGTCTGTGCACTAGAACCGGTGGCCACTCTTTTAAAGCTCCTTCTGAGGGGGCAGAGGTGGCAGTCCAAGGTGGAAAGACGCAGCACTCTGCTGTGCACTGGCCATCCAGCTGAACTGGTCCAACATGGTGCAAAGATCGACAGCCTCCCAGTCCGGTCTCTGTGCCATGACTGTAATTCAGGTGCAGTCAATAGTATTTGTCCTGGCTGTCAGAGGTAAAAGTAAGTGCAGGAGAAAGCCCTACATCTGCCGGGCGATGGCAATGTGTGTGTAGTGCATTATGCCAGAGGAGGTCAGGCAGTGAAACTCAGGTCAGGGCAGGCACCGAATGTTGGCCACAAGGGTGTGGCAGGTCAAGAAAATGGTTTTCAAGGATATCTTAGGTGAACTCACACACTCAGCTGCTGAGTTGACCCATTGAGAGGGTTCATCTTCTCCGTGTTGCATGGAGGCAAGCATACATCCCTCTGCAGAAGGGGATTACAGCCGCAGGACTCATTCAGAGCTGGATCAGGTCCTTAGGGCTAAGAGTGATGACCCAGTCCCTCCTTGCCCTCCTGGAAAAGATGCTGGGAGGTGATTGAGTCATCTTTTTTTTCCATTTTCTGCCATGTACAAAAGTGTTCTGGCATGACTGGACTTCTAGGTACTACGATGATACCAGTAATATTAATTGTAATTGGTGTTAAACCTCTGGTTGGTTATTGGATCTGTAATCTTTATGTTTAAATCTGTAACTCCTTCACAAATGTTTATGGACTGGCTGTTGCCTTTGCTGAGCAGTATGTTCTGTGTGTAATAGCCCCTTTGTATACCTTGGGCAAGCATTAAAAACTGTTTTAAATAGTATGTAGAAATCCATAAGTTGTCTGGAATTCTGTTCTGCTTTTCATGCAGAAAGAGAACAGAAGAAACAGCATGTATTTATTAAAGCCATATTTCTTCAGATAGCTTAACCTCTGCTTTATAAATTGTATTTAACATCAGTTTCATATTCTGTCTTAATCTACTATTGCATTTTAAACTCTGTTCCCATGTTGGTCTGGAGTAGTCCATGCAAATCAGTTCAATGGATGGAAAACAGGATGGTATTATATAGTGGCTCTTTAGTGTTATATCCAATTTTATGCTTTGTTGAGAGCAGAAGTCACACTATAACAATCCCTCAAAGGCTCAAAGCTAAAGGAACATTAATCAACAGTGAGAGTAAGTGACTAAATATAATGTCCATGTTGGAGAAAGGAGCTTGTATCTGGTTCCATGCACTCCATCTGATGCCTGGGACTTTTATCAACTAAAGCTGAGGGGGAATCTTTAAAAAGAAATATTTGAGTAAGAATGATTTATCATGTGATTGGGAAGAGTCCACTGGGAAAGGTGACTGGCCAAGTCCACGCTGACTAAGTAGGTCAGGAATGAGTGCCACAGATATGCCTCAGTTTTAAATGCCTGTTTGCTGGTCTCATTAATCTGCTAAATTACCCAGCTCAAATTGCTTATGTGTAAGTGTTACATCAGGGTACACTATTTTGTATTAGCTGCCATATAAAAAGGAAACGGCCACCGAAGGTAGGAGAGAGTGAGGGTGAGTTATTGGCTGTTAAATAATCCAGCAACAAAGTACTTACTCATGGAGAGCAAAAATTGCCAAGAAATATTCACATGGGTATCTGATAATATCTAATATCATTGTTTCTGCATACTCAAGAGAGAGGCAAAAACAGCAAAGGAGAGAAACAAATATGCATGCAGACAGTCAAATAATTAACAGGCACACAATCATAGAGTCTAGTATTAGATCTAGAATACAGTGAAGACACAGCATCAGAAATGTTTATTATGAGCAACGATGAAAAAACCTGACATTAGGGCTGGCTGATCTCAGTTATGAATAACAATTCCTAAATCATCCATGGCAAACACTTCTGACAAAGGAAAGGAATTGTTGCAACACAATACATCCTTGTTGTATCGATATGATTAGCTAGTTATCCATAATGTGTTGTAATTTGTTTTGATTTTTAAGTGTTCTTTAGCTGCAGAGCCTTAATGAGGCTTCTCTAAATTGATTAGGAACTGCGAGATACAGCATGGTTCACAGATTATTCCAGGGAGCTGTCAGGATCCTCTGACTTTCATTTCATTGGATTTAATGATCGTTGGAAAAGGTGTGCATTACAGCCAGCTACAATCACATTTGTCAGCGTGATCCTTTTAAGTGCAATTCAATTAAAGTGTTATTCTCTAATTTTATTATTGCTCAAGCTGAGTGCTAATGCTGGCTACCATTAAAGCTACAGGTAGATAATGGTATACAATTTAATTTAACTAATTGGAATTTAGTGATCTAACATGCTTTTCATATCTTAATTCTTTGAATAATCTTTGATTTTTGCATCTGCTACAATTCTTTTAATGGAAAAGGGCAACTGAAAACATCAGTTACATTTGAGATTAAATTATCTAGGAACATCTGCCTTTAACAGTGTATCAGTGTGCATGCAAATTTTCTTCTATTACCTGCCACTTGTATCCATTTCCCATTGTCAGCGTGCTTGACCTTGAAATTAATTTATCTAACTGTGCTTACATTCCTTATTAAGTTAACGGCAGCCTTGGAGTGCCAGAAACATTCTCACCAAGGGGATGCTGGCTGGATGACAAATTAAAGGGTCAGGAGCAGAGATAAACCAGTCCCTCCAATTAGACAAAAACCATAATTTTTCCTACAATTGTGAAGAGTTACGGATGAATAAAGTACAGCTACAAGGGCACATAGATACATGGGAAGAAGATTATTCTATTTACTTGTAAACTCCTCACTACTGCTTTCCTATATCTGTGTTTTTATCGATTTCTTATATTTGCTTGAGTTTGGGACATGGCTATTAACACTTGAAAACTGGAGAGAGGCTAAATTATCTTCACTACAGATTTAAAACAGGAAGTTCTATGATTGCAGTGCCCCAAGCTCTCTGAGTTAGTTCAGGTGTTTTGCTGTGAATTGAGGGAATCGTAAAATATTTCATCAAGGCCCAACAAAAGCTGAACTCCAGGAAGGTGATGCTGTCCTCTCTCCTCTACATACCTGTTTTGCCTGAGTTGACTATTGCCCTACATATGGCTATAGTCTCTTGATGTAAACTAACAGTTTGAGTTAGGCAAACTTTTCTATATTTTTCTGTACAGAAAATGGAAGAAATTTAGGCCACATCACCTTATGCAGCAGGATAGCTTTATTTTGGACTCTCTCTGCTCACTTTCTCTTTTCCACAGAGCCCCGGTATTAGTAAAAAAAAAAGAGGATTATCATCCTTCAACTGTGCCCAAGTGACAAAGCTGTTAAGTCACTCTTTGTCCTGATGTTACTGTAAGTGACTGTAGTACATCCACAGAATCTCTTTGGGTACCTCACTCAGGTACTTGCAGCAAACCCATTGCTCCAGCAAACAAATGCATCTGTTTTTAATGGCTTTGTGACATCTCTGTGGCAAAGCCAAGCGCTCTCATTCTCAGGATATAGATGGCAGTAAAGGCACAGGGGAGCACAAGGAGTTGCCTAAGGCTGTACACAAAACTTGTGTGTGGGTTGTGCTGTCCACAACAGAAAAATGATGAAACAGGAGAGTAACCCAGGGCTCCTCCTAATGGCCCCATCACCAGGCTTCTCTGGCAGAGGTGGCAGTGACAGTCAAAAAGGGAATTCTCCTTTTTCTGCCCTGCTGCGTGTGGATTCATGTTCTTTTCTTGAAGCAGCTTTTAAAAAGAAATCAAAGCACTTATAAGCCCATTTCTAGATGTCATGAGTCTTTTTTTACCAAATGCAAAGAGATTCCACAGAAGCAACATTTTCTCTTTCACTTTCATGTTCTTCAGCTATGATTTTTCCAGAAAGAACAAGCATAAAGACCTTATCCATATGTCCTTACTCAGCTGTGCACTCAATTTCTAGCTACGCTTGGTTATGGCACACTTTCAAAAATACATAATCCAATATCTAACATCAGTCATTTGCCTAAAACCATAGTTGATCCGATAGCTGGGCAATGACAAAGTGTCCTTCTTCCTGGTGTGAGTCATTGCCTGCACTTGACATGATCTTTCACACTTTAGATGAATTCAGTCCAGATTGTAACAGCTGGCTTCTTGCAAAAAAAAACCCCAAAAGTTGGAATATGTAAGAAAAGTAGCATTGATGTCAAAGCCAGGGTGGAGGGCTCACTCTGTCAATGTGCATATTGGCCTTTTTTGATTTATAAGTGGCTGTAATCAGGGACTTGGCGTTGGAATAAGCATGAGACAGTCTTGAATGTTACTGAGGCTGCTGACTGTTGGTGCTGGGAATCCACTGATTCTTGTCAAATATGTTGTGTTTAAGAAGTCTTGACAAGTGATTTGTTCTGTCCCTACCATTTTTCACAATCCTGACAGTGCTGATGCAACATCACTGCTCACATGTGTACAATTAGTTGACTTCGTTATGGTAATGCACTGTTTAAGTTTTCTTGCTTTTCCCGCTGTGGCTGTAGAAGATCTTTTGTCTTCCCAGGACAACAAAATTAGCTCATTCTGTCGTTCGCACATTGTGGCTCTTACATCTGATGTAAGCATTTGATTGAACTACTTTTAAATCCTTACTGGCAAACGTTTCCTAACTAGCTTAGCAGGATGTCACTTGATGATGCTGAGCTTAGCATGTACTGTCACTCAACTATATACTTAAAAATAAAATTAATCAAGACGTATGTCTCCTTAAAAAGGCCAAGCTGAGTTCTATATTTATAGTATTTTAATGACATCAAATCCAATTCACAGGGTAAAAAAAGGGTTGATGGGCCTTTACTGGCTGTGAACTTAGTGTAGGAACTACAAACAAAGCTGGGCTCTCTCTGGGGTGTGCTAACCTGGAAATAAAGATCCTGCTGATCAGATTCACTTCCTGTCCACCCAGCACCAATCTCTTCCCTGAAGAGACTTGTTTTTAAGATGAAATGAGCCATTTAACCACCCCAGTGCTGGATGCTGTGGTGCTTTCTACAGTGAACAAGATGCATCTTGATTGAAATGATGCATCTTTCCTCTGTTTTCTTTGTCGATGAGAATTGCAGAAGAATCCTGTAGAAAGACTTGAACTTTGTGTGTCACTTAAGGAACAGCAAACTTTGCTTCTCACTGTGCCCAGGATTTTTGTTCAGGTCACTTAAAATGTGTGTAATGCTGAAATATTTCAGCAGATAATTTTACCCATACCTAATCATAGGCATAACTCTTTCTTGGTTTGCAATATATCTTACTGAAATATTTTTTTAATTTTATGTAACATTCCAGGCTTTTGTTCAGAGAAACTCCTGAGAAGCAGGAAGATACGGTTTTTGTAAATTAGGCAGTGATACACTCACTCTCACTCCAACAGCTCTGTTTAGATTTTCCAACTGGAATAAATAGAGGAAATGTGTTTAGATCCAAGTGCTTTGTCATGATCCAGTGAAGTGTAGTCTGTACACCAGACCTAGCAAACTGTTAAATGTTGCCATGGGGGCCGTGCTAGTGGAATTTGAGATGAGAAGGGTTTATTTCATGTATATTACTTTTTTGTTTCTTCTTCTATATTTTTCAGAAATGTTTTATTGCTTCTATCAATTGCAAGAGTACATAAAGATTTAATGATAAAGCAGTAAAAGAAATTATCTCCAAATATTACTGCAGATCCCTTGATAGATTTCTGTGCACTCTGCAACCTTTGTCTGAGCTAATTAAATAACAGGCAGAGTAATTCTGGGAATGCTTACGAGTAGCACTGCTGTGATGCTATTTCCAGAATGGATTTTTTTTATTTTTTGACTTAAGGCTCCTTGTCTAGGAAGCAAACCCAGAGCCGTTTAAACAGAGAGGTACCGATCCAAAATCCACCTGTAATGATTAGCACAGTGGTAGGAATAGAAATGAATGTGGAGACAAAGAAATATGTATATATATCTCAAGACATCACTGAAACTGTGTGCAAACGAATAGAAGTGGCAGTAAAATGTTTGGTGGGTTCTGAACATCTGCTTTTCTAAATCATCATTAACACGATAAAGACAGTCTATTTTTCCATTCAATGGGTTATGTGTATTGTCTTGTACAACTTGTGGTTGTGGAAGTTTCTTTTTTCCATCCAAGTCTTAAACACGCTATTCAACAGCTTTGCTATTAGTGCCTGACTCAACTCTGAAGTCTGAAAAACATGTGTTTTCAGAACACAGAACTGGTTTGTGTTACACAAGGTCCCAGGAATGGATTTGGTGCTCTGTTGAACTGAGCTCTGGTGTAAAGCAGAAGAGTCCCTGCCCTGGACAATGTAACCTAAAGGAGAGAAAAAGCTTCATTTAAAAGTACCAAAAAACAGGGGAAACAGAAGCACTGACTGGTGAAACGACTGCCCGCTGCTTTGCTCTGAGCAGAGCATCCACTGAGCAGAAAAGAAGATCCAGATTTCTTGCTGCCCAGTGCATCCAGTGTACCCATCCTTTTGCAGTGGTCCTCCGACTGCACTGAGCTTGGTTGTCTGTGCTGCCCTATCAGGAGAAAAAGACCAGTATTTATCTTCTCATAGACTTATTTGAGTCTTGTTGACTTTTTAAATGCTCCAAGGACGGGCAGGACATCTAAATATTCCTAAGGTAAAGGTTTAACTGATGTGAAACCTAAATGTGTTTCCAACTACCATCTGATAGCCCATGTATAGCTTTGACAGGGCATTTTTAGATATTCAAAGAAGCAAACATGAAATGCTTGTGGCAGTTCACACCAATGTGCAATCTGTAAGGGCACTTGAATAGCTGCATCAGAACCAGAAGGTCAAATTCCCATTAAATTGCCCAGCTGACTCTAGGCAAGGTGTCTGGTCTTTCATACCCATGCCCACTGCAAGCAAAGGCCATGCAATCTGTGGTGTGAAAACCCATGTTAAGACTTCACATGCTGTCCTCCCGTCCCCAGGTTGCTGTTGTGTGTTGTTAACAGAAGTGCCGTGGCTTTCTGCACTGATACGGGTGCTGCTCTCAGCTATTGAGCAGATCAGATTCTGAGAGAGCCAGGAGGACCTGGAGGGCTTTGCAGATGAAAGCCACCAGGTTGAATTGCATTCGGAAGCGAACGGCCCCATGCTGAGCTCACGTGTAACCTGCTTAGTGTAGCTTACGGCTCTGGCTCTGTGCTCACTGAAGCTTCCTCCATCAGGGAGGAATTGGTGTTTTCTGTGAGGTAGCAGAGGACTTGTCCCCTGCTCTGGTGGCAGCAGAAAATGGGGTTTTGGAAGAATGTGGGCATAGGTGGGGTGTCTCAGCTCTAGGTCAGCTCTCTCTGAGTCCTGACAGTCCCCGTGGGTTGAACTGTCTCAGGACTGTGCTAAGTTATTCTGGTGGGCTGTATTTGCACCAATCCACAGTTTGGGAAACATGAAGGACCCAACTGTGCATCCAATTTCTAGATGGAGAGCTTGCCTAAAACTCAGACTTGTCTTCCTCTGTGCATAGTGTCTGAAGCAAGATAGCAGTTGGCTTATTACAGTGAGTATTAACTCTTTGTGTTAACTGGTAGTATAATTGAGCAATTTGTTTCATTCTTGTAACAAATTAGGATGCTCTTGAAGTAAAGCCCCTATCTACCGGTGTAGTAATCAGTATAGGTTCTGTCCTTTCAAGGACATTTTTCAGCTGATGTTTATTCTAATGCTGAACTTTTGCCAAGGCAGGGCTAGAAAAAAAAGGCAGACGCTTTCTGCATGGGGATCTTTGCCACAGTTGGGCCACTGATCTTTTCCTGCAGCCAACACGACTTCTTTCCTGCTCTGGCGATGCCACAGTCTCACAAAGCTACCCAGAATCCACAGACCTCTCATCCTGGGTGCAGTAATTCCTGGAATGGCAAGACTTTAAAGTGGTTGCTGGAGGTACCCAGAGTGATGCAGGTGTGTTTTAGGATACTTGTGAGCTGACTTATTTCTAGATTATGATATTTTATGTTTCTATGTTTAATCATTGTTCTAATTTGCGGAGTTTTTAATGATGGCAATGTCTTCTGCAACGCACACTGCATAAATCATTCAACAGAGCCATGTGCTGTTTTTGAAAGCTGCAGCAACTCTGAGAATAAAGGCAAATTATGTGCAGTAGTGACCAGAAAAGAGCTGCACCCGCGATGCTGTTTCCATTTGATTTGGTCTCCTCAGCTTTTTAAATTTACCGCTTTGATTCGGAAATTCCTGATGAACTCAGAAGAGTGGTGTTTTTCACCCTCTACCCCGATGCTGGGGGCTGCTGGGGGTGCACCCTCTGCACAATTTGGAGTCGTCTCCAGGCCACTGTAGCTGGTGCTTTCAGGAAAGGCTCCTTGGGGTTGCTTTTCTGACCTAAGGTTGCCAGAGTGTCGGAAGCTGTGTGCATGCCCTGACTTTCCCTGCTGCAGGGGCCAGGGGGGCTCACTCCCTGCATGGGCTCTTGTGCACAGAGTGATGCTGCCAGCACAGTGGGATTTCCAAGTCACCCACTGACAACAACCTGGAGCACCCCTGTGTGCTGACTCGACCCTGCCTGCTCCCAGGTGGGCTCTGCTGAGGTCCCTCTGCCGTACCTCTGAACACCAAGTAGTTTGGAGTGAGTTGTCTTCTTTTGTCCTCAGGTCATTAGTGTAAAATTCAAATAGGTTAAAGATGATTCATCTTCCTTACCCTGGCAGGGGATGGAGATCTAGCTGTCCCAAGTAATAGTTGCAGAATTCAAAGCCCATCGTTGTCCTTTTAGGCAGCAATAGGTTACTCATTACCGCAGCTTTGAACGGCTTCCCCGTGGGTTGTGTGCGTCTCAGACACCGTCACCATTGGAAAGGGACAAGCAGGGAATGTGTGCAGAGCTGTTCTCCCACCTGCTGTTCTTGCTGGTGGAGCTGGAGGGATCTGGCCTGCCGGCACAGTATCTGGTTGGGAGCTAGTTAGTTTGGGGGATTACAGAAAGCAGGATATGTAAGCTTCCTGATCGATCTCCTCCACAGCCCTGCAAAGGGAATAGGTAAACATCTTTTTCATAACACCAGCATCAAAATTGAGGAGTAGAGGCCAGATGTGCTCCCTGGCCACAGTCCACAGCTGCTGTGTCCAGGAGCACGCAGGCTGGAGCAGATAACTCCCTGTGAATATCTGGAGTGGGAGAAATCACCCCTTTCCGGGGCGCAAATCCTGAATGAGCACAAGCAGCAGGTGACCATGGTGACCACAGGAGGCGAGCTGGTGTCCAGGATGACCCAGTCTCCTCCAGAGGGCCACATGAGGAGCCACCCTGTGCTGCTTGTCCCCACCCTAGTACTATAATGGATGGTCAAACAGACCCTCAGTCCATTCGATTATGTCTCTCACTTTTCCAAATGCTTCTCCCTCATTCTGCTTTCCGTAGCTTGCACTGTTTGGCTGCTGGAGGGGACACTTGCTAAACGTGCTATATGCAGTACATCTCGCCAATCAGGAGACAGGGGGTTCCAGCTCCTACCTAATTACTCAGGTCAGTGGAAGTAATGACAAGGCTTTCCTTAGATGTGCATTCAGAAAAGTCTGCGGTTAAGATTCTATCAAAAATGAAAACCAGTGTGCAGCAAAATAATTATTTTTGTAAGGCTTTTCAGTTTTTACCGATGATGAGGGAAACAGCAGGAGTTCGCAAAGGGAATATATTTTATGGATGCCAAGGAATTACTGCATCAGTATTAGAACTTCAGGGGCATGTAAATGTGTGGGACAGTGAAACATTGCATTGTTATGGAAAAAATGTGCCTTTGAGTCATAGAGAAAAAACAGTGTTGGAAGAAAGTTATTTCTGTGACTGTCTGGGTGATTTGGAAACAGGCTACTGCTCAAGTGGGTCATGAACAATTCTTGTTCTTCCTCTTATGTCATTCACCTATTTCTGTAGGACATCTTGTAAAAAACTAAATGAAAAGCAGCTGCACAGCAGGCGATGCTCAGCAGGACACCTCGCTGGGGTGTCTCTGCATGAGGCTGCAGTGTGCCATGTCCACACCAGGACCACGTTCCAGGGCTAGCGATGGCCATCTCTGAGGTACCTTTCACATCTCCAGCTGCCTTCCACAGGTCTGGATCTTATTTGTCTGTTTTACTCCAAGCATTTGAAATGCACATCTTGCTTGCTTAAATTTGCCTTTCATCCTCAGCAACAAAAGCTGGGTTTTCTCTGAGGGATGAGCGGGCAGTTAGGAGTAAAAGAAGGTAAAAAATGGGGGGTTTTGAGGGAACAATGGGAGTGGGGGAGAGGTGCGGGGGGTTTTGCATTTTTTTAAAACTTTCTTTCTCCATACTCGTAAGAAGATGTCAGTTAGAAATGTGGTTTCTGTTTTGCTTTTAATGCCATTTCTGTGCTGGCCAAAACATTAATTGTAGCTGGAATTATCCTCACATAGCTTGCTTAATTAGACCATTGTATACTCTACCACCAAACATACAGAATTCTGGGAGATGAGAATTGCTAGGACAAATTTTGCTGGAATAGTCACAGTGGTGCAGCCTTTTCAACACCAGCCCCAGCCTTGCAGCTGGGCAGCTGCTGAAGAAACCCAGTGCCCACATAACAGGCCTGAAGAGCACAGCCATTCATTGCCTCCCAGCTGAGCAGTGCTCTTCAGTCTGGGATTTTGAACCTGCTAAGAAGTTTAGAGAAAAGGCACCTGGGAGCTCTCTGGAAGTAGGACTGGAGAGGAGCCACGTTTCATAGCGTCTCCTAATCAAGCTCAGTCCTGTCCTTACATTCATCTTCTAAAGACATCCCCACATTTACATGTCTACCTTCCCCCTTTCGACAATGCAAGACTCCTTGACCTACTGTTCTTAACCTTAACTGACAAAAAGGTTGTAATATAAATGGGACATTTACAACTGGCATTGGAAATCTCTTCTGTTGTGTGATTATCTACAAAGTGTTATTA
Source organism: Mesitornis unicolor (assembly GCF_000695765.1). Taxonomy (NCBI): domain Eukaryota; kingdom Metazoa; phylum Chordata; class Aves; order Mesitornithiformes; family Mesitornithidae; genus Mesitornis; species Mesitornis unicolor. Next base: position 210,271 of record NW_010198254.1, read on the forward strand.
CCCCCTTTTTGCACAGGAAAATACGCCTAGATTTTCATTGATCCATCTTGAATCAATGCTTTTAAAAATCTTAGACACATTTTACTTAAGAGCAAAAGCATGCATTTTATGTTTTGACATGGTGTTATTGATTGAAAAGGAGAGAGCAGTGCTCTCTATCTGACTGTCTCCTCAGTTTCCCACTCTGGCAGTGTTTGGTAGCACAACATCCTTAATGGCTTTGCTCCCATATTCTCTGCTTGTTGCCTCCCCTCTATTATCCTCCCAGTCCTCAGCACGGTGCCTTTCTCAGTTCTTTAAAGTAATCAATATTGTGTTCAAGCCTCCTGCTGTTTGCTGTCACTCATATTTGGCACATCTATAAATTATGTATGGGTCTTTCTTGGCCCATATAACATTTCTATTCCATTTGTCAATTACTAATCAATAGTTCGCTTCTCTTATCCTCAAAGACACACACATGTTCTGAAGATTTAATGCAAGCAGATTTCCCCCCTACATGTAGATGAGGAGAGCAGTGACACTAGTGAGGAAGCTGGAAGCTGCAGAGGTACAAATGTAGATGTGGTGATGCACTTGAGAAGACATTGACATAAATCCTCTCTCTACAGTGCTGTGCTTTCTGCATTTCGCTGTGGAGCTGCGTCCCACGTAGGCATGGCAGCCAGGGTTTTAGCATGGCTTTGCTTACCTGTGACCCTTTCAACCTCCACTGCACAAGATGCTCACAGTGGTAGCCTGTTTGAACTTCCAGAGCTAATGGCTTCTGACATTTAAGTCAACCTTAAAGAAATCTCAGCAAACCCAGTCACTTAAACTAATATGGCAGTGTCGCTTTAAGGAGGCATATTGACTGTCTTTGTAAAATGTCATGTTATGTTGATGTCTCAATCAAGTTCGTCCCTTTCCCCTTTCGCCCTCCCCAAGTTTTCACCAGCTTTGAAATTGGGTTGTAAAACAAAAAAGGGACAAATAATTCTTTTGTATAAAAAGTGCTTTTTAAAAAAGTTGGATTGCTGACTATCTGAAATAAGTGAGCAAGCCCTGTAGCATCAACTTCTGCTGCAACATCTTTAATACATACACAAGCACAGTTAGCTGAGGCAAGGAGAAAGTACCGATGGAGCAAGACTGCTTGAAACCGTATTTTGCTTTAGGCAAAACAGTGTGCGAAAAGAGCTGAAAGCAAGAAAAGCTGCCTACTGCTATCCCTGCAACATTAAACATCAAAACTCAAGCCATTTGCTACTGAAGGTTGGTCACTTGAATAAATGCTCAAGATTTGAGCAACGGCTCGTCACAATGGGGAGAAGAGCTTATTCCTTCAAAACCCTGACACCTCCTGTCTCTCCAGAAGAGCAGTTGTGCCGAAGTAAATCCTCAATTAAGGCTGTTGTCTGCAGATTCTGGAGCTGCACTCAACAAAGGGATTTGCTGGAGCACTCTCCATTCACAGCTATGTGTGCTACAACAGTTTCTGATTCAGAGTCCAACAGGGTTTGACCTTCAGGTCCTGCTGCAAAGGTCTCTTAGCTTTGGACCAGGTGGTGCTACTTTTGCTCACACTGAGTAGTGTTTTCATCCTTAAGAGAGCTGATGTCTCAGCTAAACTACACTAAACTGAGTCCAGCTGTCTGGCATAATTCTCCAAATTGCTGAGTGCTCAGGGGAGCTGGAGTTTTAATCATAAAGGAGTATAGAGGTTGATAACAGGTTGGAATTTTAAATGGTAAAGAGATAGTGTTATTAATGGAGTAATAAACAGTAACTTCCTATAAAGTTGATTCCCTAGCATGGGTTAAACCCCTTTCTCTGACATAGTTTGGGATGGTTGAGCAGGGGAGTTTGGCTGACTGGATGATGAGTCGAGACCATGGAGATCCAGGGATGGAGATCTGGATTATGGATGTCTAGAGGTGGAGATCATGGAGATCTCCGTCTAAATGATGGAGACGTAGAGAAACTCCACTGGTTTGGGCTACTCTAGGTTTACACTGGAGTGACCAAGAGCAGTGCATTGCCTTTCAGCCTGCCCAGAGGTCCCGCCTACCTGAAGATGGCAAGAGTGCCTGCCCAGGAACTCATGACCTGAGCAAACAGGACAAATGTGAGAGGACTTTACTCCACAAGGAGTAAAGCAGGGACTTGTCCACTACCATAAAGCACAGGAGAGGCAGACTTGGGTGGCAGGATCACCTCTGCTCCCTTCCTTCTGAAGCTTCTGCCCATTAGGAGGGCACCATTAAGTACTTAATAAATCCATTTGGGAAGAGCTTGCTGCCCCATGCCTTGTGCTGAGCACCAGAGCCTCTTCCAGATGAGCAGCACATTTCTGCTGCAGAAACCCTGTGCCTGTGTGCTTCTCATTGTACTCCTGGCAGGGTTTTATCCCATCACTTGTATCACAATGCCTTAGTATCTGGACTGAACTTACAGAAGAAAAGAGAAAACATGAAGAAAGATTAATTCAGAGTGTGAGTGAAACTTTGCAAAGAGAGAAAGAGGTTGTGTGTGTACTACATAACAAACACTCGGGTATGATCTGTGCTGTCTGGCTTCAGTAGCATCTCCTCTGCTAGGGGCTGAGCTATGAGACAAGTCAGGCAGTTTGGGAAGAGCACAGGCTTTCGTTTCAGAGTCGTATCAAGACCCTTTGGTACAGGGAACCCTATGGGCTTATGGCACTTAGCTAAGAATCAAGAAATGCTTTTACATTTTGTGACTTCTAATTCATCTTCTGATTCTGGAGGACTGGTTATTTATGAACATGTGATGCTGAATTGCAAGGGACATCAGACAGTAGCCTTTTCTTTTTTGTCTCCTTTCTTTCTCATCTCTGGCAAATGGGGACAGATTAGCTGAGGTTGAGTGGTGAGGTCACTGCCCTCAGCTATCTGCTGAGCCTCCAGCACGGAGGTTTCAAGTGGGCTGAAATTGTTCATGGTTAACCTGTGCATTAGTTCAGAAGCTGAACCGTGTTGCAGAAGTGGTTTGGATGCTGCTGTAGCAAGGTGGGACAGACAGTATGGGACAATAACACTTCCTTATCTATCAGGCCGGTAGGTGTCTTAATTTGTGCCATCTGAGGCAGTGTCTTGCAGCTTGTTGTACTCTGCTTGTCCCTCCACAAGCTACACTCTCTCTGAAAGCTCCTATAGCCGTTGCATTAACCACCTCTAGCATTGCAGAGGGGGTTTCTGTGCGTGCACAGAAGCCACTGAAGTCAACAGACACCAAGGGTGTGACAGTGGGCCAAGCAGAGAGAGTTGCAAGATGAATTTATTTTTTTTTCCTCTTTGAATTTCTAATAAGATATTTTGCCTGGTTCTGCTGGAGCTTAGAGCATCCCAGGAACCCTTCATCGTAAATATCACTACTATATAACTATTTTTAAAGACACTTGGCAGAATGAAGGCGTATTTTCTCTGCCCCACGGGTCAGCTTGGTGTGTGCCCACAGGCAGTGTTCAGGATGTGTTATTTTGATAGACATACCAGCCAACTTGCATGCATTTTTCAGCCTTTATTGTTTCTGTTTGTAGGGCACCTTTTCATACTTGGAAGTGGGGAAAGAAGGGTGAGTTCTACACTGTAGAATGTATCTCTCAGTGCATCCTTGCATGTGTTGCTTTTCTAGAGGTTGAACATTTCCATTTTAGAACAGATGGTTAGGCAAGCTAGCAGGGAAAGAGACCC
>NW_010198254.1:213996-232632 GCF_000695765.1 Mesitornis unicolor
CTGAGACCCTAAGAATCGCTTGTTTAGACTCTCCTTTCCCTGCCGTCTGCACAAGCTAGGCCGTGCTCTCCTGGTGCTGCAGAGGGCTCGGTGCCTAGCAGCGCCATTCCCCGGCAATCCAGACTGCTGGCTGTCGAACAGCACGAAACCTTTCTGTCAATGAGAGCACTCCCCAGTCCTCCCTCACCATGCCAAGTCACCAAGCCAGACCAAAAGTGCTGCTTGTTTCCTATGGGCTCTAATTCTCACAGCAGCGATGGGAGCTGCTCATCCCTGCTGGGGAGAGAATGGGAAACAGGAGGTCGGGAGCCCTGCTGGCGCCCGCGGCTGAAAGGCTGCAGCGGGGCTGGGGTTGCAGGATTGTAAATCATCTGGAGCAAGAGAGCTGCGTTAGTTAATCCCAGATGAGGATCGGATCACCTGCCTCACAGCCCAGGCCGTTTCCCCGGGACCACTGCACTGGCTCAGATCCTGTTGGCTCTAATTCCACCCTTTGTTCTATTTTTGTACGGTAGGTTTTTTAATTAGTAATTCTGTTGAATTTATAACACATTGCAACTGCATGTCCCCTGAGCATAAACAGCACACAGAGAAGAAAGCAGGCAGTGATTTAATACCAGATCATTGTGGGCCCAATTCATAAAAATGTTACACTTTTTATGTAGGAAAAGGAGCATCCATGTAGCATATTTGGAATTCATTGAATCTTCTTTCTTATGTATAAAAGTTGCCAACTGCTCATTACTCACTGAAGGGATTCATAACTCAAAAGAAGGCAGAGGCAGAAAAAAAATGAGCATGCCCTACTTAATGTGTAAAATTCAAATATTAGAAAAAAAAAAGAATGAAAATCTGGCAGGGATACAGGGCAAGTAAATCATCCCTTTATAAAAGAAACCTCTAATAATTACCTAAGTACAAGATTCATGTCTGATAACCAGTCAAAGCAAAGATATGCACATAACCTTACTTCAGCTTTTAAACAGCACTCGTGATTATTATTGTTTTAAACAACAGCAAGTCTGTTTTCCTAGCAAACTGTACACTTCAAACAAAACTTTAATATATTTATTGGGGGAGCCACAGGCAGGAAGCAGATTATTAGGGGAGAAGTTTTTCCATTTACAGTGATCCTAGAGCAGAGAATACAGAGAAAACACATTAAGAAGCACTTCACATTTTTCCTTTGCTGTAACCCAACCCAGGCTTGTGCCCAGAAGAGACGGCCTCCTTTGATCAGTGCAGATCCATATTGACATGTCCCATGCCATCCCTCGCTCTCTAATCTCTCAGCGCTGTGCACATTGAACACATTGCTGTACACACACTCATTACCGCACCGAACAAGAAACCACATATACCGTACCAGAAACCACAACTAGACAAAAGTCATTGGTCAGAGATAATTTACATTCCTTTTTAGTTGCTTCTGCTCTCTCCAGAGAAACTCTGATTTATCAGGAGAATTGAGCTGTCATTCCTTTCCTTACACCTGGGTGGGGACAGGAGAGCCAAGGGGAGAAGCAGCAGCTTTACTTTGCTGGTTTTTTTGCTTTGCAATCGCCTGACTTCCCAGCTCTCTCTCACAAAGCATGAGAACTTCTCTCTGCTGTCTCTTCTCACCCATCTTGGCAGCCTTCTTGGAGGAGGGAGAAGGTGGAAGGAGAGAGCGTGGCACATGTGGTGTAACTCAAAGTGCAGAAGCCCTCCAAGTGGAGGTGCAGCTGCACGTTATGAAATCCAAAGCTGCTGCATACCCAGTGGCAAAGCAGAGCCCGCTGGGAATAGTGCAGTTCCACAGCAAGGCGTGGGTTTGAACCCTTAGATGGGGAGTAGTGTTGATACCAGACAGAGGGTGAAAAACTAAAGAATGCTGAGTTGTTGTGAAAGCAGTGAGACTGTTCTGCAACGGCCTAGCACCTCAGCTGTGGTACTTCTGTAATGTGGCTGTCGTGGCTGCAGGGGCCCCTCTGCTGTGAGCTGGGCCCGTGGCCATGGTGCTTCACCTTGCACTGAGCCCCCCTTCCCACTGCTCCCCGAGAAGAGCGAGAGAGCATGCACATCTGCTTGGCATCACCTGCTGACTGATAGTACCTCTGGGCACTCCCTGAAGTCACACCTACACTTGCAGAGACCTCAACCCTCCCCAAAATACATCAGGAAGTTTGGTGGAACTGGCAGATAGAGAAATAGCCAAGCAGTTTTTGAGTCTCAAGGCTGACTAATATATAGACATCCCATAGGAAACTGTAGAAATCATTGCGTTGGTTTCAGTGGGAGCAAGATCCAGCCTTTAATAAGGTCAGCTATAAGGGCAGGAGTTTGACATCAGAAGTAGTTCCTGATGTGCTTGTTATCTCTGCTTGGAGGAACCCTGGCTGGCTTTCACAGCGAGCAATACGCCAAATCCAACAGCTTATTCTGAAGTTCTCTTTGTTTTTTTTACTAATAGGCAAGATTCATGGACTAGACTGAAAGGTATAATTATTGCAGACAGGGTCTAGGGTATGCCTCTGCACTCATTTCATACTGGGGATCTTAGGAGAGCTACCCGCATGTCTGACTTTTTAAGTAGATGATGGTTTCAGTTGGCAAAAGGCACTGAGCCCCAGTGTGTTGTTAGGTGATGCAGTGTGAAAGCATGTCGCTATCAGATCCTGCACCTCATCCTAAATCAGGCATGGACAGTTGCTTCCTCCCCACCAATATTTCCCCTGTTCTTTCAAGTGGATACAGCGTTTTCCTACCCTGCCATTCCCAGCCAGTGCATACTGTTTCTGCAACTATTTGAGAGCTGCTGAGTAGCATCATAGAAATGACCACATTTTAATGGTGCCCCGAGCAGTTCCTGTCTACCTGAAGTTAATTTTAAAAATTGCCTCGGATGAGAGCAGCTGTGTGAACATAACATACTTTATTATTTTATTGGACATCTGATTTTTATCTCACTTGCACAATATTTTCACTGGATTGACCTTACTGCCCTCATTGAAGTTTACTAACAATTTATATAGATTAGAATCAGTCCATATAATTATATATCGTAATTATCAGCTGCTATGGATTGCTGTTGGTCCACTGAAGTCTAAGGAGCTCCACCTAAGGAGCTGACTCATTTGTTATGACTCCGATATACAATTGACTGAAGCTAATTATACAGCATATCTATGTATGCATCTTGGGGTGTATTTTCCACCTCTCTTTATCCTCTTTCATTCCCTATTGCTTCTCCTGTGTTTCCAATTACATTAGTTATTTTGGAAGTAGTTTCCAAGAGACACTTTTGGGAGCCTGGAATTAACTGACGGTCTGGAGGCTCAATTTTGTGGCCTTGTGTTTGCTGTGATCTAGAGGTGTCAAATTGCCTACATTTTTACAAATCTAACCTTTTAACACATTTCGGAGTCAAATTTATCACTGGATACATGCTTGCAGTTGATCCACTCCAACGTCCCAAGCAGAGAATGTTTCCCCTCCAATTAGAAAAGGAGTCTTGGCTGAATAACGCGAGAAAATTGCATTTTTATTAGAGCTCATGCAATGGTGAGCAGTGGAAACCCTGGAGAACACTTTTTTCAGAAAGGGCAGGGGAGAAGTGACCATGGATCATAGCTGCTTGTCTCAGGCTCTCTCTGAGTCCAAAAGGACCTTGCACACGGTGTCGTTCAGGAGTGGGCAGTGCTGCCCGGCATTTTGGTGGCACCCAGGGAAAGGCCCTCACAGGCTAATTGCACCCCTGAGTGTGTTTCAGACAGCTCTAAGCCATACTTTGCTATGCGGCCACAGGATCCAAACTCACTTGTCTGGTGACTGAGAGCAAGTTCCAGCTGTTACTAAATCAGCTGGGGAAAGCTTCCAGAGATGGTGCTGGGTATGCGAGATGGCAGCGTCCAGTTAGAGTGCACGCAGTGGGAATATCTAACACATTGGGAGATTCCAGGAAACAGCTGACACGAGGCTCGGTTGAATTTCCAGAGGCTGGGAAATGCAAACATAATGTATGTAAACGTAGCTAACGTTTTCCTTTTGCTCAAGTGTGCTGCAATCAGGTGGCCATTTTCTTTACCCTGTTCCGCCTTAAAGTGACCGCAGTCATTTTATTCACTGATTTGTTCTGTATTAAAGTAGTGGCATGACTTGCACAGCAATAGGTGCACAGCTGTCCCAGCACTCCTGTTGCTGCAGGGCTGGCGCTGACCCGACCAGTAGCAGTAATCTGCATCCCTGCCGAATGAGACAGCAGCTTTTTGGCGGCTCTGGCCCCTGCGCGCAGCCTGGCGGGTGCAGAGGGGTGCAGGATAACCACAGCCTTGAAGCAGGATGAAATGCATGAATGGAGTGGATGCACCAACAGCAGTAAAAAATAATCTCATGTTTAATGGGGCTCTGCATAGCACATTGTGTTTTTAGCAATCAGATCGGTGTCTGTTGTGGTTGCTTTCTCTGTCCTTCCAATCAACGCAAATGTTGTGCAACAGCTATTACAGCCTGGAGAAGTAAGGGTCAGGAACACAAACTTACATCAAACTGACTGTGTTGTAACAGCTGTAGGACAAAAGAGTGCTTTAGCCACTGCTCACACCTCGTTCTGCCTATAGCACAGAAGACAAAAGACAAACCAAAACAGAAAATGCCATAGTTGTTCTTCATCTGTTCCTGTAAGTGCCATAAGCTCCGTGAGAAGGCAAAAACCTCAAACTCCTCGAAAGAAAAGTTAACTTTTTCTTTCCTTGGTCCATGCGACACCTTTCTAGTAAATCATCTCTCTGTTTGGGATCAGGACATCTCTGTTTCCTCCAGAAAAGCTAATTCTGGGACTTACTGTGTTCAAGCTCTGGTCTCACAAGGTGCAATTACGGTATTGAAAAGAGGGATCTACTGTCAGATACTTCTGTTTAGGTGAGCAATTGATAAACGGATTAAAGTCGAAACTGTGGGGAAAAGCAGACTAGCAATTAAACCATCAAAGGCAACTTACAGCAGATTGTGTGAAACCCCCTGGTTTTTAACCAGGTGGAACCTGATCATTTTAACAGAGGTGATGAAGCTGTGGTTTTATCAGTGCAGCAGTGGCGAGATGCTGCCCTCTGTGCAGGCTGTTTACAGGCTTTATCTCTGGTTCTTCTCTAGTTTCAGCTGCTTATATTCACTGTGTGAATTTATTAGTCACTTGTAATTTCTTCATTGATTTTTGTTAAACTGTTTCCTGGCTCATGATCCTGGCAACCTCTTTCTGTTGTTTAAACAAGCTTGCTTGTCAAGCAGGTTTTCCCAGTGTCACAGTTCTACTATTAACTCTTTTGATTGAGTAATGTTGCTGCTTATTCAGGATGAGATCAGACTTCATAGCAAGTGGATCAATGCCATGAAGTTTAGATCCAAAATCAGAGCTGAATCCAAGCATTTCTGAAATTTGAGGATGTTTGAATTGAGTTCTGGTTTGACCTTGCAATGGAGAAAGGTTCAAGTGGTAAAGTTCAGAGTTGGATTTGTATTATCTCATTAATTAGAGGAGTTTTTAACACCTTTTTTTGATGCTGGGTCCATCTTTCATCACCAGTGGTCGAATGTGATGAGCTCCTAAACTGCCCACCAAAGAGGTTTAAGAGGTGCTGTGCTACGTGGCACGAGATTGCCCCATAAATGCTCTGTTGTATTTAAGGAACGTAACTCGTGCTGGCAGCTGGAGAAACCTGGTCAGATGGAAACCTAAGAAGCAGCAAAGGGCCAAATTTTTTATCAGAGTACTTTGATTCATATTAAATGCTACACATTTCTGAACACTCTACTCATATTTCTACCCAAATACCAAAGGGCTGTTATGACCGTATCCATAACAAAGGCAAAATTACCAAAACCTCATGTGAGAAATGCTGTTCTTAAGATTTCCTTCAGTTGAGTTTTGCAAATGAAGTAATGTTGATTTGTTCAGATGTGGCCCAAATGTTCATATTGATTTAGTGGGGTGTACACCAAAACATCTGAAATGTGGTAAATGTTTGACCCATCACCTCCCTGACGCCTAGACCAATATGTTATGGTGTGCAGTGATGCAGGTAACACTGCGTTTCCCAGAAGCTTTTAACACTGCAGTGTGATGGAGACACGTCTTGATACCTGAGTTTAAAATCCAAAAGCTTCTACCACTATTTCAAGAGAATCTCCTCAGAATGCATTTTAGTAAAGTAGATTCAGAGTCTTATGTTTTACTTCTAGGCAAAGAATCATACTATTTTGAGTTATTAGTTTATTTCTAGTATTTTTAATAATGAGAATACAGTTTTCCTATATAAAACCACTTTTGCACTGACAGATATTTAATGTGTTTCAGCCAGAAAGAAACACAAGTGTGATAAGTGTGCAACTGGGATCATTCTGGAGAAAGCCATGAGTTGTGTAATTGTGGCTTAGCAGTTCATATAACCTAGAAAAACTGATACAAACCTCTGTAACACTTTGAAGTTTGTGTCATGCGAGGGTTTAAATGAACTCTCTGTTCCTGTCTCTGTGCTCTGTTGTTAGTGAAAAAGGAAATATCAGTAGGTTCTTCATGAAGTATTTTAAAAATATTTCTCTAACATGAAGATTTTTTAATTACAATCTTATTGCAAACTAATCACCTTCTTGTTTCTGTCTGCAAATTACATTGAAAGCAACTATATACATAATCTCTCTTTAAATAGAATTGCTGTAGGGACATGATCCTGTATGGGCCCATACTATGTTAACCTCATAACACATCACTTTCTCTTTGTAATTTCTCTTTATTGTGAAGGATTTTGTACTGAAACCCTTTGATGACGTTGAACTAAATAAACCTGTTCATCATAGTTCAACTTCTACATGTCAGGGGATGCAGACAGCAGAAGGAAAGACTCTGTGCATGTATATTTACCAATCTTTGTAACCTTAAATTAAAAGGGAACGGCTTCTAGTGTGTGTACTAGATTACCTCCAGTGTGCACCTTGGCCATGTCACTTGAACTTTTTTCTCATCTGTAGCTGGATCTAGTGACCCTTACCTATGGGAGAGAGGTATCATGAAGATCCATTTCATGTTGTAAAGATGTTCCTCCAAAAGGTAATTTCTGTGGCCCAATGCCATCAATACCTCCTATTGATTTTAGTGGGGTTTGCAGTAAAAGTAACCCTGCATCCAAGAATAACGTGAGGAGTAAATGTCAAATTTAGCAGAAATGTTCCTAGTTTTCTACCTCCAATGCAACCTGCAAGGATTACTGATTTGACTTCATTCTCCATGAGCTATGCCAACTTATCTCATTTGAGATGAGTTTCAGGAGTAGAAACTTTCTGCTCTTTTCTCTTTTCCTGGATACTTTAAGAATTATTTTCATGCCTTCAGCATTGCGATTGCCACTTAAAACAAAAAAGGAGGGAGGTGGTAGTGTTTAGCGTGTGGTGTTTAGCTGATTGCCAGTCTCCAAGCGGGGCTGTAAATTTCAGCAACTGCACGTAGAGGTAATCTGGGGTCTGTTTGCATTTTTGGAGCTGAGGTCAGTGCAAAAGTATTAGAAGTAAATGTGGATGTGATAAAATGGGTGCTTTCATTTTGGTTTGTCTCTGAAAAAGAAAGGTGAATTAACATAAAATTTAACTTTATTCTGTGAGGATGCATCTTGTGTTTCTAAGATAGTTTATGACCTGAACATCCATTATATGTAGTATTCTCTAGACCCCTGAACTTTCACACGATGGCTTTGTGGCAGTGTGTCCAAAAGGGTTGTGTGTGTTTAACAGAATGTGCTGAAGATGTTGTCCTTGAAGCCTCTGTACAAAATACCTGACACCTTCCTATGCCAACGGGAGGACCCGGCTCTGTTTTCCCAGCATGTTTTAACAACTTTCACTCCTGCCTGATCCCACGTGGACCGCATCGCCTCACAGCTGTGGTAGGAAGTTTGAAACAAAATCTTAAAATGCGTGTTTATGCACAGTGCCAGATTTCAAGTACGGGAGAGAATCCCAGTGCCAATTGATCACTAATTGTCCCTCCTGGCTGTGTCTGTTCGACTTCTTGGAACAACCAAACCTGCAGATCACTGTAAATACTAATCTTCTTATACTTAAGGTATCAGGTCTTCTTTGATGTTACCAAACATGTTGACTCTTATCTTGGTTGAATGCACAGTGTACATACAGTTATCATTAATAATGTTCTGTCTGCTGCTTCATAATGGAGAAAATAGCAAGATGGTTCCTTTCAAAATGATAACTTTTCTGCACTTCAGTAGTGATGAGGCCTATTTGATTTACACCCTATTTAGTGTTCAAAATGATACATTTACTTCTCCAAATCTAAAAAGAAAGCCGAGGCCCTGATCCTGCTAATGTGTATGTATGTGCTTAGCTTGACACTCACAAGCCCCTTCCAGCAAGTGATATACATGAATGAATAAGTGCCGGAGTGGTCCTGTGCTCCATTTGCTTGCACTGCTGTCCTGGAGGCAAGGATTTTTCTAATACATATAGTCAGCTTTCAACTCACAAATTGTCTGAGTTCGTTAGCTTTAACTGGCACAGGCAGATCCATTTAATTCTCTATTCATGCCATATTTTACCAAGTCATTAGCTTAAGTAGAACAATTTGTGCAAGTAAAGGCCTTTAGGCAGAATCCAAAGAGTTAAAAAAATTACATATACTAAATTTCATTATATAGAAGATTAAAAATCATTCACTAAATTCCACACTCTTGTAAACATAAGGCCTGATCCTCACCTGAAGTAAATTGACATAGAGCTATTGACTTCATTGGTGCCAGGGCAATTAATATTAGCTAAGCAGAAGTCCATTTTCTATACAGTGACATTTTAGTTTCTTCATGACTCATTAACTTGACCACATACTCCCTATGAACCTGATCTAAAACCTGTATCTCAATTACTTGATCATCCTAAAGAATGACTAATTAACAACTGCATGCTTTTTTTTAAAAAAAAATTAGATATATTTTGATGTTTTTCATTTGACAGAGTATTATGTTATGAATAATATACTATGCATTTCGAGATCTTGTTAATTTTGATGTGATAATGAATGGGAATTCCTAGTGGAATTTTTTGTCCAGAACTATGAATGGTATTAGCTCAACAGTTACACGATTAAGCACTAAGACCTGCTGAGGCAGGCACTACTCAGAGATGATTGACTGCTTTAATTGATTGACATCCAGAGGTAAAGTCAAGGGCACCAATTTACAGATCAGGTCAATTATCTCCTGGTAATGCCCACTTGGTATGTCTTATTGCTATGCTAATATTAACTGTTATTGAAACATTTTAATGAGTTTTTAATTTAGAAGTGATAAATTTAAAAAGGGTGGACATTAAATTATTCAACTTGAAATAATGGAAACAGAAATATTCTGCTTTGCTAATGGTGATGTAAAAGTTTTGTTGTGCATACCAATACCTCTGGAGATCATTTTAGTTCATCTTCTGAGAAAAGGGAATTCTGTTTGGCATTTAATGATAACCCATGACGCAGCAGCACAAAATACCCAGGAATCACCTGAGCAGCTCCCAAAGCCTGGGAAATGACCACAGAGTGCCACATCCAGGCGTGAGGTATAAATCCACCCCAGGGAGCGGACGCTTCCTCTAAAGGTCCACTTACAGGGGCAACGGTAGGTGCTCAGCATGGCCCTGAACAGGGGTCTTTGGTAGGGAGAGAGCCAAGCGCAGCATTGGGCACGTTTCTCGCAGGGGAGGGACATGCGTCCCCACGAAGGCGGCACAGCCAGACTCTGCCACTCCCTCGCCCCTTCCCTGCTTTCCCCACATGCTGTTGAAGCACAGGCACCAAGCGCTGTGTGGGTACCAGCTCTGTTTGCTGTTCTTGACAAGGTCCCGCTCCTGTAATTGAACCCAGTCTTTTCTGAGGAAGATTTAATTTCAAAGAGCCCCATCCTTTTACAGGGAAAGGGCTGCAAGCCCTCTGGCTTACGTTCCCCACATTGGCCAGCCGCCCTGCGCCTTGCGGCTGCTCCTCTGTTCCAGGTTCCCAGCAGAGCTGGCAAGGTAGAGCATGTCTTGGCACTTCAGCTCGTGCTGTGCAGGAGCATAGAGAGATGTGATGGGTTGGGTCTCAAGGATGCACGTAGCTGCTCTGATGAGCAAGTTAGAGAGCTAGAGACCTTCTGTTACAATTGCCAGGGGAAAAAAGTTACCATGGGAGTGTGCCATGGCAGCCAGGAAGATCCAGGATACGAGGTCCTCCGTGGGCATCAGTTGACTCCTCTAGAGCACAGGGTCTGGTATAAACAGAAAAGTAAGACGCTTGGACATTCATTGAAGAACAAAGGGTGCAGGTGGTTTAGGTAGTTATTGAAACATATCGAAACTTTGTGTGTGTGTGTGTAGCACATGGAAATGAACAGCTATGTGGGCTGTGTCCAGCAGACAGGAACTGTCTTGTTCGTGTATCCTCGAAGTAAAATTTTAGGAAGGATTTTGGGAAGATAAACATCAGCATGGTCATGAAATCTTGTCCAAGGAAAAACAGTGTTAAACAGATCTAGGAGGTCTTTCAAGAAAGTGTTAAGAGCACAAGTGCAAACTGTTCCCACGCAAGCAAAAGATAGTAAGAAGCCAGTTTAGCCAAATCACACATTTTTCACTTCGAACACTAGGAAAGAGTAGCCTTAAGATCCAAGATTGTAAGTGTGGTGTGATACAGAAAGACCAATGCACAAAATGCGATGCAGCTGAGACATTGGTAGCCTGACAAATTACCTTGTAGTTCCTATAAGAAACTGGAGTAATCAGAGGGCTTCTGGAAATGACGCTCGTGTCGTGGGGCCATGGCATAGCAAATATGGTGTGACATACGGTGCTTTAGTAAGGCTTCTGACATCATCCCACATACCATTTGCGTCTGAAATCTAAGGAATTGATTGAAATGCTGTAGTTGCTGGCAAAAGAAAGGGGGAGGGAGGTTAAAACTAGGGGGCTTTCACTGAAGTCTGCTGCAGGCCCTTCACTTCTGTGTTTTCCTTAGCCACATGGATCATGTAGGCTGTAGTACCTCCAACACTGGGGTTGTTGAAGAAGAAGTCAGACAAGTGTCTCTCAGGTGTGACATCAAACCGTTGATCCAGCCCTCAGACAGGAGTGTGAACCAGGTGACTTCCATGATCCTTCTGGACCTCAAAATATTTTAAGCTAATATGCCAGAATTTAAACTGGAATGGCTAAGACACAGGAAAGTATTCCTTTCTACCAATTCTGTTATGTGGGCTGTAACCTCTAGGAGAAGGATGGAGGGAATGAAGGATGCAGTAACATCTTAAATCACCACTGTAAGACTCAACAAAGCTCATCTGTCAGCAAGTCTTGACAGGAAAGTCCTAAAAAAACTCGAACAAGACTAGCAGGTCTGCAGACTAGGTGGGGTTTTTTTCTTGTTCTTCCCCCGCCACCTTCTTCTCTCCATTTACTCTCTATCAGTCCTTATTTAAGGGAAGACAAACTCAGTTATGCTCGAGTTCAAATGAAACTTCCCAACTTTCAAAGTTTCATTGAGTACCAAATGATGCCAAGCGAGCTTGCCTGTCCCTGGCTGACATAACATTGTGTGGCTCCTGTCCCGAGGACCAGCACAAATACCAGTTATCAATCTCGCAGGCAAGGGAAAGCTAAATGAAAGATTGAGGGAAACGTGCAAGATGACAGACTGGCTTTGCACACTCCCATTGGGTGTTGCAGGTTGCTCAGTCATCCTATAAGTGTAGCTGTGACATGAGATGTAAATGGCTTTTACACTATTGGGGTTTGGGGTCAGTTCCTCCAACTGTCCATAAGAAAAGACTTTTGCAGACATGGTGTGGGACGGGGGGACTGGGTTTCCTCATCACCTTTCTGCTCTTTCGTTTTCCTAACTGGGGTGGTAAACGTTCCTCAGCCCTTGCGAGTGCTCTGAGCTGAAGAGATGGAACCAACTGTTTGAGAGCTAAGGATTGAATTGTGCTGCAAGGGTTAAAAAATGCTACTGATAGTCTTATCTGAGGCTTGAAAGACATGTTTATATGATGTACAATAAGGACCCACAGTTACAAAAGAGCTAAATTATGCATCTAGCACTATGTGGAGTGCAGATTGTGTAAGTAAAAGCTCTAAATAGTTTCAATTCCTTCTGTATGTTTTCAAAATGTCCTTTGTTAATGCTCTTGAGATTGGAATAACTTTTATGGGCAAGGGATCAACAGTGATGTGAAGGTGAATTTCACGCCCCTCTTAATCCATGCCATGAAGTTATTCAAAAGCCAGTGAAAGATCAGTTCCAGTTCAGCCCACACTGATGCCCTAATCTGCGTGCTGTCATCAGGCAATAGCAAGTTTGGAACATGCCATATGGGAGCCCGGCAGATGTTGCACAAAATGCCTTTTCCTTCCTGCTTCCTGGGCTTTCGTCAGGCAGACACTCTGCCATGGCAGTGTGCAGGAGCAGGATCATATCAACCCCTCGGTAATTGCTCTGAGATTGCTTCATTTTGCCTATTGCACACTGATGGGTCTCTGCAGTGTCTGCGATAATCCAGCCACATACCAGAAATTATATTGCAGTGTTGCCCGTGTTGCTTTTGTTTGTAGTAGCAAGAGTTCACTGGCAACAACTTTTGCCAGTGGCTTTGGGGACAGGTAATTTTCCAGAGACTACAAAATCTCAGCTGTATGGTTTGATGGATCCTGTTTTAACCACCCCCTGAAGGCAAATGGGCTCCACATAGCCGTGTTCATAAATGCCACTGGTAAGCGAAGCTGCTTCCGAATGTATGCGACTGTGCTGGTGTGTGACTGAGGGCCCCAAAATACAGCACGCTGTGAGAACCAGCAAAGAGCTGGTGGATTATTTAGAGGGACATATCACTTTCCCTAATCACCACTTCTAATTTCACAAATACATGAGACATTAAAAGGTGCAGATCTGTACTGAAATGCATCGATATCCTGGGCTGGACATCTTTTTATAGTTAATAAATAAATGAATAAAATAAACCTACGATTGAACAGAGCTTTTGATAAACATTTAAGTTTCTCAAACTCAAATATTTTGAACTGTTTGGGGCCTTGGTCCTGTGGTAGTTGGTTCCCTGCTGTCAACTGAAATCCTGCCTGGATTGGAGTTCGTTACAGTATCAGGTGCTTCTGCAGAACGGGCTATTACAGTGACAAACATTGCTGGGTGATGTTACATCCCGCTGCCAAGTACTTATTTTCTAGATATGCAGAAATGCAGGAAAGCATCAATCAATCAATCTTTGATGCGTAAGAGCTGGAATAGTGCACAGTGAGCTCATGTGATGTGTGTATATATCTCAAAATACCTTTCAATCGGGTGAACAGGAGGCAATGTCGCTTCATTTTAAAGGGTGGAAGGACAGCATGTCCTACAAGAAAATAGGCGTTGCTGATTTGTGCCAAATCTCATACTGTTGTAATGGAGTGATTTACTTCATTTAGCTTGATCGCAGAGAAGTTTACCTTTCAAATCACTAGAGCTGTAAGAAAAAGTAGAAAATACAGCCCAGACATGTATAGGCAATTTGTGCCAAACTATTCGAAAGCAATATAGGTTGTCAGGAAACAGGGCTATTTGCTCTGTGCTGGTATCTGCTGTATGTCGCATATTATCTGTAACAACTCTGCAATTCGTTCTTTCACTCTTGTTCTCTCCCTTTCATCACATTAGATTATGTAGAGGCACTTCAAGGTAAATTTTTAAAACTGTGCTGGAGAAAAACTAAGAAGCAAATATCTTGTATGTTTTTAGCACAACTCCATCTGTCACCTATTTTGACAACTTACCTGCTCATGTCACCTCTGTCTCACGCTGCCGTGTTGAGTCATATTGTGTTATCTCAGAATAACATATTTTGTAGCCAGGGCTGCCTTAAAAATGACGCATGTTTAGTAATTCTAAGATAGGTTTCTGTGCGTAAGGAATATACAGGATGGATTGTTTCTGTTCAGCTGCCTCCAGAGCCTTGCTCTGTGTTAGGCTGTAATGGACCCCCTCAGTGACACCGCACACTTTGGGGAGCTCAAGGTCAAGAGACTCATTTGCATCGCGAGTGCAACACCTCTTGCTGAAGTACTGTTTCACATTGCCCCCACTGATAAGTCTTATTGCCAAACTGCTCCTTCCAGATCGTGCAAGATAACAAGTCAGCGAAGAACGCTCAGAGATGACAGCTATATAAAATATTAATGTGGCCTTATAGAAAACAATCTATAGGCTCTTACGGCAGCTGTGATTGTGTTTTGCAGTTTACTATGTTAAAAGAGCACATTCAACTTGCAACCTAGCCAGTTTCGAAAACGTGTTACCTGTAGGCTTCCTGATAATTTACAGCCACAAATTATTGTTTCTTTAAGGCTTTTCTATCACTGTGTACAGGGGAGGAGCAGGAGAGAGAGAATAGGTAGACCCAAAGTGAAAGCTGACTTGAAAACAGAGAGTGAAGCTGCCAGCTACATAAAATAATCCAACAGGAGGGAATAAAAGGAAACCTTTCCTCCCAGCTCTCTCTTTTACTTAATGGCTGCTACTTAGTGTTTCCCTTTAGGTGCATGTCTTTTGTATGAAGTGGGCGGCACAGTGTGGCTCTTGAAGCTCAGAGGAGGAGGGATAGCCCAAGGGGCTGGCTGGTGCCTCCCTACCCAAGTCATCAGCTAGCTCCAGCTGGTTTGGTTTTCTGGGAGTGGGAAGGCATGGGGCAAGGGCTTCAGTAATTCACTAGGATGAGACACACACTTAAAGTGTGTTTTTTCTAGTCAATAGTTAGTCAGCAAGGGTATGTGGAGATGAATACTAACACAAGTGGGGATGATCGCTGCAAAGATGGCATTAAGGCCTTTTGTGCATGGTGGGCTCTGCTTCTGCAACTGGTTGTAATGAACAGCAGTCTCTCTGACTCCATTCAGCTGTCGATCAGGCCGTACCCGTGTCCAAATGCCAGAGCTGTCTGGCCAACTTGCCTGCTCACATTCTTAAGGGAAGTGTGATACGTGAGACTCGTCGTGGAATTTGGAGCCCGAATGTTTAAGTTCCAGAGCACTGGTCCTGCTGCACGCCATCTTGGTGTTCAGGCCCTCAAGGACTCCAGCACTGTGGTGTTTTGAAGCTGTACAGAAATAAAGTGCAGATCCTGGGAAAAGGTAGAAAGGGAAAAGCTTAGGGATTTTGATTAGTGGTCACTCCTCTCAGAAAACACATTGATCTCCTAAGGATTACTCCCAGAGATGATAAAACTGCTCTAACTAGGTCTGCTGTATAGATGGGCAAGGAGGAAGGAGCGCTCAAAGGCTGAGCTTTCTTTTTGGGCCTGTAACACAAGAGCCCAGGCATTCCCGGCATTTTGGGATTTCCTCTCTGGAGGCCTGGTGGACCTGGGAACAGGCTGTACGCTGCAAAGGTGTTGTGTAAGGTGTACTCCTCTTGCAGCTAGCAACTGTGGCAGG
Source organism: Mesitornis unicolor (assembly GCF_000695765.1). Taxonomy (NCBI): domain Eukaryota; kingdom Metazoa; phylum Chordata; class Aves; order Mesitornithiformes; family Mesitornithidae; genus Mesitornis; species Mesitornis unicolor. Next base: position 229,477 of record NW_010198254.1, read on the forward strand.
AGGTGCAGTCTGAGCAGGATGGGGCTCGGTGCCCTGGCACATATCGTGAGATTTGCTGGTGTCAGCACAGGCCTTTGGCACAACAAAAAGCAAGCACCAAGTCTCATTTATGCAGCCAGTGTGTACCTGTCCTGCCAAGATCGTGTGAGCAGCACTCGCTACTAATAGGTTTGGGGACACCAAGTGGCAATGGCAATGCATTGACTTACTGTCCATTGGTGAGCTTTGCAGAGACAAAACATGTTTGTTTTTAACCAGCTCTGTGCTTCAGTAAGATAATTTTGAAGGTCTAATGTATACATATTTCTGGGGTGGTTTCTACTCTGTTACTTTAGGTTAATTTTCCTTGACTACATCACAGCCTAAAGCTATGTGAGACAGCACATGGTGTAAGAGGCAGCTCCTGAGCTGAAGAGCATCAGGCATGTGACACAGCATACAGGCCCTCGAGTAGTGAGCTAAGGAGGCAATTATTGACTGTGAACAGCACATCTGATTGCATGTAGGAGATTCCTCTGCTTTGCAGAGAGAACTGAAGTCTCAATACAGGAGTCGGAAAAACGGTTGAACGTTTGGCTTCTATCTAATTCCCCTAGCATTTTCCCTTCTTTGTGTAGGGCCGTAGTGACAAGATATTGCATGGTGGAACTGTTGCTGATAATAATAAAGTTCACCAGACTGAGGAGTTTGAACAGCATTTGTGTAGGACAGTGGCAGATCATCGGCCTAGGAGGATGGAAAGCCAACCTGGACTCTGCCAGGGGCTGGTCCATCTAAGATTTATTTATTACTACAGATTTCTTGTTTGTATTTGGGCTCTGGATGGTGGGAAGGGATAAGGGAAGCTGCAGGACTACTGTCAGTCCCTTTCTTTCCAAATAGTGATCTAGCTCCAGTACTGCTGAGAGCAGGCAGAGGGTGGTCTCCCAAGTTTCTGGTTCTCCCAGAGGCTCTCCATCCTTTCCTACACATCTGAAGTTCTTGTTTCCATGCCTAAGCCTTGTGAACCATGTAACATGGGGTCTTTAAGGTGGAGTCCCATGAAATGTGACAGCTTCGGGCAAGAACAAAACACTGTCATTTCTTTCCTGGGGTTTAGACAGCGCTGGGTCAGACATGGCAGAGCTTGCAGCCAAGCTGCAGAAGTGGCAGGGTGGGTGGGGCGTGTGGGTCCCCCCAGCCACAACACCACAGTCCCACCAGCCTCAGCCAGTGGTACCAGTCTGCTTGGCTGTTGGAGGCTTAGTGCTGGGAGCAGGGCAGGTGCAGACCAGCCCTCCTCCTCCCCGAGCACACCTGGACCACCTGGCATCCCCCCTAGAAAACCCGCCCAGCTCTGCCTGTCTTCTGCTGACAGCACTCGGAGGCTTGAGGGGCGGATGCTGCCATAAGTTTATCTTGGGATCAAACACTAGGTGTTATAAAGGTCATTAATGTTTTCCAAGTAACGTTCTGTTTGCTTCTCAAAGCCTCTGCCAGGTTTCTCTGAGGTGAATTCATGAAATGCTCTGGATGTCTCAGACAATAAAAACGGTAGCAGGTTTCTGCACCAATTTGTGAAATATCAGCAGCATCTCAGAAGAGTATGTTCTTATTGCTTGGAGTTGTTCAGGTTGGATTCCTCACCAGCTGAAATTTTATACTTGGAATAATAATTAAAAAAATCCATATTGTTTATATTTTAGCCGTTTTGCAGACTTAGGAGTGTTATATTAACCAAAACATGCCCCAGCTGTTAATTTAGGTTTCACAGTCTATCCCCACTGAATGTTATTTTTATGATATAGCGACCTTGTGATGTCTATCACTCTTGGCTGGTATTCCTCTGGCAATCATTTCAACCAACAGAAATGTAGAGGAGGATGCAGGATTACTTGCAGAAAGGATGCATTGGAAGACATTGTTCTAGTAACAGTTGATCATATAACTGAAACACATCAGTTAGGGATGGTGAAGACACTGTTTTTCTTCTTTTTTTTTCCTTCACTCGCTCCCTCCCCTAAGTTCTTGTTCTCTGTAACCTTTTGTCTTCCCCCCCCAACCTCAGTTGGAGCAAGGCAGGTTACTTTACCAATGCCAGTACTGGGACCTTATTGATATGGTTCCTTGTGGCTGAAATGAGTTAAGGAGCAATTATATGAGCAGATGAGAGGGGATAACAGCTTGCAGCAGGGGGAAGTGGTGAGCATATGGAGCATGGGGCAAGCACCCCTTCAGGTAGGATAGCTGTAACCAGACAGGCTTTATAAACATAGTCTTAACAGTTAACCTACTTCATATCAACCAAGAAAAAAAGGAGGTGAACTTGGTGTTCACAGCATGGTGGGTTTTTTATCCACATACAAGATCTTGGGAGTCCACTCTTTCAATTTAGTTAATTTTACCATTACCGCAATTGAACTCACTTTTGCTAAATATTTGTTTATGTGCATTCAACCTAGTTGCTTGCAATATTCTTTTCTCATCTGCTCTAAAAGTGTTCCTCCCTTTCTTACTCTGAGATTTCAGAAGTGAATACGATGTCCTTTAGGAGCACTCCTGCCAGTGAAGCATGCAGGGAGGGCCTTGATGAGCTTGGCCACAAAGAGGGTGTTCTTCAAATAAAGCCCCATGTTGCAAACTGTTCTAATTAATGAGTGACTATCATATTATCAGAAATACATTCTACCTACTGATTTTCAACTGCAGATTTTCTCTTTCTGTGCATTTTGTAAAACAGGAGACAAGGACCATGTTCTGTATCAGCCGTCTTAGGTACCCCATTTCTCCATGTCAGTCAACTCTGCAAAATGTATTTTTCAATCAGAGGATCTGTCTTCAGAGAAAACAAGCAAAACCAGTAGGATCCAAGCCTACATAATTAAGGCCAGAGCCTTAGCTAGTATGAACAGGAATACTGAAATCATGGGATACATAGGAGATGTTACCAGCTCAACATCAGCTTTTTTTGTATTACAGCTGTGATAGAAATACTGACCTTATGTTACAAGGAACAATTAGATTTTTCATATTGTAGTTGGCTTACTCTTTCTCTTTTATTTCCTTTCTCTTTTTTTTTTTTCCTTTTCTACCTCTTTTCCCTCTATTCTTTTCTTTTCTTGCTCTGCTGGATTATTTTATTAGAGTTCAAGATCTGGATAAGTCAGGCATTCCTGA
>NW_010198254.1:232670-235836 GCF_000695765.1 Mesitornis unicolor
TAAACCTGTGTTACCAGCACAGCATTTAGTCATAAAATTTCAGAACAAGAGGAATGAAAAGCATAGTTCACAATATTTATTTTCTGCAGGTCTTAGAATAGACCAATATCCTTCCTAAACTTCTTTGCAACCGTTCAGGTATAATTTGGATGAGTTAAGTGTAGAGATGAGAGGGTATGTTTCAGCTACATGAAAGAGGTTTATATTGTCATTTCAGAATGGAAAATAGAATATGCATAAAAATATGTCTTGCAGTTTAAAGAACAATGTTAAAGACTGTATATTGCCTAAACTGGCAGTTGCTGAATTGCTCAAAATACTGGCTGGCAGAGAGAACGAAGGAGTTGGCTTCAGCAAACACAAAGTCTGTCTTACATGGTATTTTAAAAGAAATATAATAGGCACCTTTCAGTACATAATAAGTCTCTCAGATTAAATTCCTGCTCAGTTTCCACTTAACCTTTCAACGCAATCAAGGAAAAGTTAGGTTGAAGTAGTAAAGATGCATTGCTTTGTGTGAGGAGTTTTATCCTGAGATAAAGGATAAAAAAGGCTGGGCGACTGAGTTTAAAGCAATGCCAGGGAGATAAATTGAGAGCCAGTAATGCATTTATGGGGGCTTGGTGCCCGGGATGTTGGCAGAGGGTATGCTTACTGTGCCCACTGCAGAGATGGTGTGCTCCCGGGGGGCTGGAGGGTAATGTCCCCTGCACAAGGCAGCCCTGCTCTACAGTCAAATGTGCCTGAAAAGCAGAGCCTCTGTGTCAGGATATTTTTTGTATGCAGAGAAAAACTGGAATGACAGACAAAACACGGGTCAAAGGGGCAACCAAACAGAGTAAATGAGAGGTGAGATTGAACTGGAGCAGTCAAAGACAAGTGCATCTTTTTCAGACACAGGAATGAATGGTTGAACTTAAGATTGGACTCCTTGCAATTGGCTTGAGCTCAGTAAAGAAAATAGATCTAGTACGTTAAAGAGGAATAGAGCCAGTGTACGCTCAGAAGAAATATTCTGAGCTTTTGACACAAGGCCTATTTACCATTTAATTCCCACCACACAGAGGTGAGGCCCGCTCTGGTGCGTGATGAAGCCGCTTGATCAGTTCAGCTGCTCTGCAGTGGTGAAACTAAGAGAGAAAACTCAGAAAGGCCATGTAGTGCGAGGCACCGCTTTCAACTCTCTCTGCCTCTGAAAGTTACTCTAAAAGTAAAGATGTTGAGGTAAGGAGTCTGCTCAGAGTGGCAGGATGCTGTGCATGCACTTTGAGCACGAAACTGGAGTTCTTTGCATGGTCGTTCTGTGACGTGACATGTGGGAATTCCATGCCAGGTACAAAGGGACCATTCTGAAGTGAGTAGACTCAGTAACTGTTTTGACAGTGTTGTGTGGTCATATTTGCAGTGCCTGTGGACAGTGGACTGAGCTGCTGTGCTCTAACCTGCATTATTCATCTGAAAGCAATGCAGCTGCAAGACAGTGCCAGCTGAGACCTTGTGCTTCCTCTTCTGAACCTTACAGGATGCAGCTACGGCTGATGGTGAAACCTTTGCACCGTAATCCCTGGCTCCTTTTGTTTGCTCTTGTGCAGACCTACCATTCTAGCATGCGCAAGTGCTGACGTGTGTGTGTATGAGAGATTAAATTTTACTGTTAATTGTATCACACAAATTGTGTCTGTTTCCCATCTGATGCAGTTTGAGGCTACGATAAACCAGCTAATGGAATCAGTTATGTAGATTCTCTTAAATCCTGCATTTAGTTCACTACGTGTGGACTTTGAAAGTTAGAATATGACATTAAGGGTAATTTCCTTGATGCATAGTTAAAATCAGCCACTTTTATAGTCTGTCTTCATCTGTGTGCATCTGAATTGGCACATTTAGCTGCAAAAGCCTCAAGTTGCCTATAAGTGACAGATTTTTTCCCCTCATAACTCATCAGTTATGAGATCCTTCATTGTGGAGACTGTAGGATGATGACTGTCATGCCCCTCCTGCTCCTCAGGACTTGGTCTGCAGTTGTCACTAAGCAGGAGTTTGCAGCCAATCCATCAGCTTCAGGAATGATAACAAATAGCTAAAAGCTGATAACGTAGTAAATCTTCACTTGGCAATCAGCAAAGGAAAAGATTAAGGAGATTCATTGGCTGAAACTTGAGTTTCACCTACTCTTACTGATCTAAAGATGGCATCCATAGGGTGGAGGGAATATGAAGCTTTTGGGAATGGAGAGTACTTGGAGCAGAACTGCTGTCTTCCAGGAGCACAGTGAAGTATTTGTATTTCAGAAAGGACTGAAGTTGGTTAAGCAACATTCCTAACCCAGGATACAGTCTGCTCTTGGCTGTGCTCTAGCATCTTCTCCCAAGGATAGACCTTTATGGAAGCTTAGAGGTGTCAGGGAAATGTCTCTGGTCCTTCAGCCACAGAACAAGCTGGTTTTCCTTCTGTGTGCACCGGGAGGTGCAGGCATCATTTGCCTTCTCCCGCTGCCTCCCCAAGAGATGTAGCACTGTTCAGAGCCAGGGACAGCCGTGTGGCACTGCACACTGTACCAGGAATAATAGGGCCTCCGGAGCCTCTGCTTTCCCTCCAGGCACTCAGGAATCTCCCATTCATTCACTCATTCATTCATTCCACCTAGTGAAAATATGTTGGAGTGGGAGGCTGGGATCGCACCCAGCTTGGCAGAATTATCATGTTCTGAAGGAGAAAAGAAGTTCACAAAGTGATACCACATGATATCCATGTAACCCAGTAATAATGATTCTGATATATATATTATTTTGCAGTAGCATCCTAGCAACCGTGTCGAATAGAAGAAAAAACGACGAGAACAAAGAGTGCATGTTAGAACTACCCTGAAGCATGTCTTAATTAATTCTGCTTCTTAATTTTTTTGGATAAAAATCAGGTGCTGATTTCATTATTTATAATGCAAAATCAAAACATTACTTTCTTATTTATGGTGATGCTGATTCTGCCCAGATTGTGCTAGTTTTCCTGCTATCAACAGCAGCTCTGAAAAACTTGACAGCTTTCCTTGCTTTTAGAGAATCGTGAGAGATCTGGCTTTTTCTTAAACTGAAATCGTAGTTTACGATTTATTTATTTTTTAAATGGGGAAAGGGGGAAATCAAAGTTTGTGTTATTGGGGGAAAGA
>NW_010198254.1:235867-249523 GCF_000695765.1 Mesitornis unicolor
CTTTTACCAAACGTGAGATATATCATAACAACTATGTGGACTGTACACATCAAAGCAGTGCAAACTATTATCTAATTAATCTTGAAAACCCTTCTGTGAGTCAAATAAGTTGGCTACTATGCTAACCAAGTTATGGGAAACTTAGATTTATCAAAATCGGTACTTACCCTGCAACCAAAGAAGGAGCCATGTGCCATCATTTAAACTTCCTGAGATGACAAATACACATTTAAAATACATTATTTGCCAAGCAAGTATTATCTGCAGAATTAAATTTAGTATGGAAAGGTAGTGTATTCTCAAAGTATTTCAACAGGAGCCTGTGCCCATCATTAACTTTGAAATAGCTCATTTATTTTCATCGTTAAGTTCCCTTCAGCAAAAAGAAATGCAGTTTGGCAGACTGTGTAACATAAAACATGCCTGTAGCCTGTATGTAACATACAATCAACAAATTCTTAAAATGGGAAGTCTGACCCACAATTATGTCCCTTGGGCTTTTCTATCAGCAGAATTGTACCACAATCAGTGCTGTGCTGCTTTAAAACTGAAATAAAGTAGTGATGGATGATTCACGGCCCTAGTTTAGTGATAAGAGCCAATGAAAATTGCAACGAGTTGCTTCTTTCCAAAGTTGGTTTAGTGTTTCCTGTTTAATCAGAATGTTTGCATTTATTATTACTTTCACCCATCTCTCAGTCCTCATTAATCCTTGCCTCTACACTAACATGTGCTGCAGGAACCGTAGTAATTGTGTTCGTAACTGTAAATACAATTGATTGCCGTTTCACTGTATGAGCATGAACCCACACATATAGGATCTATTACATTGTGAAGAAATGTTTTAAGTGAATTCCAGTGTCAGCTAAATTGATAGTATGAAATTCAGCATTGATAAATGGAAATACTTTTTTACACAGCATATGATTTAACTGTGGGCCTGTCTGCCACAGCAAGTTGTTCAGACTGAGATTTAGAAGGATTCAGATTTAGATGCTCATGTGGAAATCAGAAATACCTAATGTTATTATTAGTGCAACAAGTAGTGAAAAGGATATTGAACCTTGTGTTCTAGGGATGTAAATCAGCCTCTGACTGCTAGAGAGCAGGATATGAAAGCAGGCTGTTTACATCTGCCCAGTAAAGTTCTTTTGCATTTCTCCTGACGTATTAGGTACTGATCAGCATCAGACAACAGCGATGTAACAGGACTCTGATTCTGACACAGAACCGATCATTTCCAAAGGTGCTTTTTTACACTCTTCCTAGCAGGAAGATGTTGCTCATGCAGCAATAGCACCCAAAGTCTTTAGGTCAGACTCAGAAGGGCAAGGCAGAAAGGTCTGCAGACATACGGCATCATACCATTCTTCCCACAAAGACCCTGTTTAACTCTCCTCACTGACAAGCCATATTCAAGTTCAGTCTGATTACTACTTTTGCAAATTTAAGATCTGAAGCTGATTCATAAAGCGTGCTTACATCCCCCTGGTTTACACAGGCATGGAGTTACAGGCCAACACTTTTGAGGGAGATGGTGGGTTGCATGAAAATACTTTTGTCCCAATACAGTGTCATGCCTACTAAGGAAAGATGCTTAATAGATATATCCTATGGTAGGTATTAGAGATAGAGTGTGTAATTAGTGCATAACTTCAGGTCAGAAGAGCACCACTGAAGCAAATTCGTTATTACTGCCAGTTGCTACTCTGTGGTACATACCATGGAATGATCTGAGGGCACACAAACTGTATTTATTCCTTCTGTATAAACTACGTGAGACAGTGCTCTCCAGGACTACACCTAATACATCCATTTGGTTCACAGGACCAGAGTAGAGCTAATCTGAAGTAAATCCCTTGAGATAAATGAAGCATGCACATCAGGTGTCTGCAGATCTGCTACTGCTGAGCTGCACTGCTCATTAATAAAAACTTGGCCTTCACAGGCTTGCTGTTGTACAAGGTGGTTGTTGCCACTCCAGTGTAAGTTGCCTAAGGTAGCTTTCCTCTTCCTCCGGCATATTTTAGCATCTTTCTTTTTCAAATGTTTTACCTCCCCCTGCAAAGCCATGAAGACATTTTATGAATTTCTGGTGCAGCAACTAGACTGATAAATATGCTTGAAATAGATTTGTAACTCACATCCGTAGCTTACAGGTGATGTTAGGTGGTAGAGCCAGGAAGAAAATCTAGTTTCTCTTCCTGAAAAAAGGCCCAATTTTGAAATTATTAGACATGCAATGATCTTGATGGTCTTCCATTTGCTGTTATCTAAATACTCTGCATCATTTACTAGTGGCCCTCAATGGCCCCCAGTGTGCTAGGGAGGTGTTATCTCTCTTTCTATTTGTGTAAGCCATGAAGCAAATAATTACAGCTGCTCTTCTCCTGCTGCTACTAAGAAATAGCTGTGAGAGTGCAGTGGGAGGAGCATCAAGGCCAAATCTCAGTCAATCCCAGTGATTCCAGCTGTCTTTACCCATATCCCACCGTGAAGATGAGAATTTCTAAAGAGTGGCTGAGCATCCCTGTCCTACCACTGCCTCCGTCGAAGCAGTGGATGCTGTCTTTACCCAGTAGGCAATCGGCAGCAGTGCATTTTAAGGCTTTACACCCCTGGCACTGCCAAAACCACCATGATTTGTACATCATAGTGCCTTTAAGAGCACAGATACTGAAAGTCCCAGGAGACAGGTATCCTGGGCTGCTGGTGAAGTTGGAAGGAGCTAAGCAAAGCACAGACAGGACATTCCAAAACTAGAAAGGGATGATGCAGTGATTTGCAAAGCATTAGTGGCACAGCACTATCCTGCAGTAAAGAGGTAGAAGCTGAACACTCAGAAATCCCAGACATATCCTGTAATAACAAATACAGGGCTAAAGTAAAAAGGAGCAATATGGTTAGTACCTGATAATATATCTACCCTCTAGCCACTGCTGAAAGACATTCTAGCCCACACTAGATTTAAGATGGATGAGAAGTTTGCTGTCAAACAGGCAAGGCTTAAAAGAGTAGAGGAACTGAAGGTTTGATCTTTAACACCAGATGGAAAAGAGAAAGATGAAAGAAAAGTTAATCAGAGACTTTTCTTAAGCTCTGCTGATTACTGGAAAGCTTTTGACATGGTCTGTAGTATGCAGAAATGAGTGGTGAGCCTTGATATTAACCAGTTCACCTAAGAGGTTCCCCCCTTCACCCCCCCGCCAGAGTTTAACAACTCAGTCAATAGCCTGCTAGTGAGTTATTACATTTTCCATTGCAAAACTGACAAGGTTTTTTTTTTTCATGAGCCTCCCAAATGGCAGTAGTGAATGTTTCCTTTAGAAGTCAGTCTCATCCCCAGTGACACTAGCAATGGAAGAAGGTCAGGAAAAGAAGTGACAGTCTTCTCCCGAGATGCAGAAACTGCTCTGTGAGCAGGTGCCTTAGGTCAGTTATTTAAAGAATGAGTGCCTGTTCATAAGGACTCAAGTGGCTTAAGCAGATGGTCTCTGTGACGATTTAGTGGTATTAGTTCATTCTGAAGAACTCTTACTTCCAATCCCATTTCTTTGGGCCACATAGGTCACTGTCTTGGTTTACAGGACTGGAGAGGAGGAGACAGCTGTAGGGCTTTGCTGGATCCTGAAGTACTGAGCAGCCCCCAGGTATGGGTCAGTCCTTTTCTAGATATTCTCTCCTCACCTTGAGAAGCCATGAGTACTATTGCCAAGCATTTCAGTGGTCAGCACAGAGACTCAGTTCCCTGTGTGGTGGGGACTCTGATGCACCTTTTCAACTAGAATTACCCACAAGACCATTGGCAGTGAGTGCACCCACTGGATCAGTATCATTCATCATGGCCTCTTTGAGATTTAAGCTGATAACCCAACAGATCATCTCTGTAGCCAGTCATATGACTTACAGCATCATATAGCTGCTATTCATCTTCACAGCTTCCTGTAAAGTAGAAGATGAGAACATTATTATCAGTAGTTTGCATATGGGCAGCGGATGCACAGAAGACTGTGGAATTTGTTTCAAGGTCATGCTGTCTGTGGCTCAGAGTTGAACCCCTTAGACCTTTCTACCTCATTCTTATATCTAGTCTCTGAATTTATTTTCCCCTTATGGTTTAAGCTGTTCTGCTGGTTCCCAACTTTGAAGCAGTTTCCTGCTCTTCCATGGCATGAATTTTTAACTCATCCATTGAAAGCATATGGGCTTTTCCTAGCAAGCAACTGAATCTACAAGCTTGGAAAGGCATGTGAACCAGAGTTTGAATCTCAGCCAAACAATTAGTTCTGGCTTTAATCAAGATGTCTCCTTTTAACTTCAAATATCGTTTCTTAAAATCCCATATCAAGACTTCTGGTGTCACACTATGAAATCAATAAATGCTACCAGTCGTTCAACTCAGAAATACTTCAAAGAAGTCTCAGTGATAGCCATTATTTTATTTTTAAAAATATTCATCAAAGCGACGCAGCTAATATGAGCGCAAAACAAAATTAACAGCAACAAAGAAATTTGAGTTACATTTTGAGCTTGCAAAATTCCACAAATCTTGCTACTGGTTTTGCATACTTTTTACTTTTCCCATTTCTATATTGACACCTTTTATTATTTCCCTTTTTTGTTCTCATCATAACTAGTACCTTAACTCTGCAAATGTAGTCATAATGTAGTCATTTGAGTAATCAAATATTTGATAAATGGTTACATTTTTGGACCAGATCTCCTACATAGTGTCCTGCGTGAGAAACCTGTCCTGATTCAACAATGCACTTTAATTGTGTGTTGAAGTCCCATCAATGGTGGCTCTATATTTAAAGCTAAGTATGTGATTATGGGCAAAAAATCGTGGAGTTTTATATTATTCCATAAATATTTCAATAGAAAAACCAATGGAAGTGTTCATGAGTAAAGTTCCAATGTAAATAAGAGTTTTGAGATCTTGCCCATTTATTATAGAAATCATTATCCAGTTTTATTGTGTACTATAATGGTACTTAATTTTATGTATTTTATTAATTTTGAGATATTTGGACTGCAAAGATTTTCACAAGTGATTATTTTTAAATACTCATTAGCATGATTTCTAGAATCAGTAAAAATTCATGCTATATCTATTTCACAGTAGAGGGGTCTGGTTTTTGTTAGATTCAGACCACTGAAGTTTATTTTATAATTCTGAAGACAGGTAAGTAGCAGGAGGGGAGCATCTGTACGTAGTCATCTCACCTAGCTTTAGACACCTACAACATGAACACCTGATTTAGTCCCCCTGGCCTCTCCTCACAGTCAGTAGAGCAAGATCAGCACTTCCAGCATGTCAATCCTCTGATTGGCTTTAGACATTGATTTTAGGAGGAAATGAATCATACTTGTGAAGTGCCTTTTCTTGCTATTGACTTTAAAAGTGTTTAGGGCTGAAATTCCCTCACTCACACCTTTTTCTTTTATTTGAGGTGTCCTACATCACCTCCCTGGCCACCAGCTGCTGCCCCGGTGCAGGTTTCTCAAAGATCCTGTGTCCCATGGGTGTAGCTTGGATCCCCGAGAGGGTTCAAAGGTGCCATAGAGGTTTCTTTTCAGGTGGCTGAATCTGTGCCAGATGCCAACTCAAATACAAGTGCTAAGTCCAGGTCAGAAGGAACCTATGTAGTGGGCTTGTGAGAAAATGGAGCATATTCAGAGCCTGGAAGGTATAGGCTGAAAAAAACATGGGAACGTGTTCTTCAGGAAAAAGATTCAGAGAAAGCTATGGCAGCAGCTCCTGTCTTTTAAATTGAAAAGCTTGACATCAGACCTCAGCAGCTGGAGACTTTAAGCAAAGAATATCCAATGGCTTGATTCCAAGTTCAAGGTCAGGACTTCCACTGCACAGTATGTTTAAAACAAAAAATGTGGGAAAAAAAATTGAGAAAACTATGTTACTAAGGCGGGTGAGGTCCTGATGTTCAGTTTTGCCCATAGAGAAGCAACAAGAAAAAAAGCAGAGTGAGACTAATTAATCTGTTTTCTCCTCCTCTCTCCCCATGCAGGGTGATATCGCAACATGAATGGATCTTGCTGTTCCGTTATTGTCCTTGCTCTGCTGAGTCTTCCTGGCTTCTCCACTGGCAGGGATTCAGTGGCAGAGAGCAAGGCCTCCCTTGGTGAACCATCAGAGACTGCGCTCTTTCTGTTTCTTGTGCGCGTTGATGTGGCAACAACCAGCCAGCAGGTCAGTACAGTTTGTGCAATTATCCACACATGTCTTTTACACGGTGGTGGTGTATGCTGCTTTGTGGGCTGTGGTTCTCCCTGCAATCCAGGGCCTGACCAGTGCTGGGGGCCACTAGCCTTGTGCTGGCCTTGTGCTGGTGGCCGGAGTCCCCCCATAAGTTTCCTTGGCCACTGCTTTCCATGCCCAGAGTGCCAGGCTCTGCCCCAGCTTCCACACCACCGTTGGACCTTCTGCAGCCCCAGTGCCAATCTGCAGCTTAGTTTCAATGTGTGCTTGTCTAAGATGCACTTCTCTCTCGCTCTGCATTCTCCCCCTCCTCCAATAGATGTATCTTGAAGGGTTGGAGACATAGCATCGTAGAATCATTAAGGTTGAAAAGACCTCTAAGATCATCAACTCAACAGCACCATGCCACTAAACCATGCCCCAAACTACCACACCTACACATGTAGATGTATATCAACATTGGGTACCATTGTATACATTGCTTGTACACTAGTTGCATGGGAACCTGCTGAGAATGGATTACTGCCAAGGAAATGATGCTGTCAATAAGAAAATGGGAACTTGTGTGTAGAATTATGTATTTACTCTTTATCCATGGCTGGATCTTTTTTTCCTTAGTTGCGGCAAAGAGTGACTACAGTATACTGTAGGGTGACTATACAGTACACAGTGTACTGTTATAACTTTGTTCTGCAGGGTTTCTCAAGAATGAGACATCTAGGGAGCCTTAAGCCTCTGTGATGATCCTTAAGCACCTGGAAGAAAACTAAAAAGAATGTTCAAAATCGAAATAAAAACTGATTATATATAGAGCTGGACACTTCAGTCCTGCTGCTCAGACATAGGACTGGGGTAGGGTTAGGGGTGGGGTAGTGAAGACTTTGAGCTGAGTTTCCAGAGTAGTCCTATCCAGCCCAGAAAGTCTGTCTGTAACTGATGTCCCAGCATCATCTCTGGCTAGAAAAAAAGTAGTTCACCCAAGGGATGCTTCAGCCCTGGTTGGTGAGCTCCGGGAGAGGCTGGCCATTTGGGTCTGGCAAGCAGATTTACCTTCAGTTTTTCAACAAGTGTCTGCCCTTTGTTTGGCTGAACTTTTTTCTAACCATGAATTCTAACTGCTTTGTAGTTTAAACTCATTGTTCAATACTGCTGTTTGGGGGAATTTATTAACTCTTTTATGCTCTCTTCTCCTTAGAAAAAGGATTTAAAAGTGGGACATTATGTCACAGTATGTGCACTTGGCACAGCAACCAGTAAATAGGATGTTTTGTGCTAGCTACATGATCTGTGGTATGTTTCATCTTCTGCCTTCCATATTGTAATTATTTCTGTGTCGCTGTCCTTCTTGTCCATTATACTGTCTTCACCAGCAGCGTGGAAGTGAGCACCTTGCACACAAGCATCACACCTTTCCTAGCTGCTTTCCTCACCTGAGACTGGGGTACGGGGCACTGGGAATGCAGGAGCTGGGAGAGAGAAGGGGGAGGCCGAGCACAGCCTGGGAGATTGGGGACGCCTTGGATCTGGGTAAACTGGAAAAGAGCAGGCTGATCTGCTCTTGCGACCCTAACTTTGTGCCATTCCTGGAGTGTTTTGGCTGTGGTGAGGCCCACATGTCTTTGCTAGCAGGCAGAGTAGAGCAGACCCTCAGGGCGAGCATGAGAGTCTACATGCAGAAGTCTGTTGATGCTGGAGTATTACTGCAGCTTCCTTTGTGAAGCCTTGTCTGTGAGAAGTAGTACAGACTAAGACAGCAGTTTAATGCTAATGCATTAAATCTGGACAGTTTTTTGGGAAGTTTTGGACAGTTTGTGGGTACCTGTTAGCTGCAGCATGGGGGCAAAGTTGACTTTGCCTGTGTGGTGCAGTTGGATTGCTGTGGAAAGCTCATCAGAACAGGGTTTCTGAAAGTGACCTTGAGACTCCAGTTCCAGCTGGCTGTTTTTGGCCAGGGAGGAGCCACGATGGAGCATCCCGGCTGGAAGAGGGGCCTCTGCAGCCCCTGGTGGGTGCCAGATGCTGTGGATGGGATGGGCCAGGATGCATGGGCTGGGATGAGGCAGGGCTTGGGTGATGGTGGTGAGGCCAAGAGTGATGCCAAAGCAGGGGAGCAAAAGGGACCCTGAGGGGATGGCGCCAGCTCCAAACGTGCCCTGCTGAGGTGGAGCAGAGTGAGGATGGTGCTGCCATTGGGGCCTGAGGGTGCAAGGGGCAGCGGCTTCTGTGCCTCAGGGTCCTGGGGGTTTTGGTGGGAAATGCTGAGGTAACTCAGGGCGGGAATGGCACCAGAAGGCTTCAAAGGGAAACATTGAAGTACTGCAGAGAGGGGACAGCACCGGTGGGGGTGATTCAAAGGGAAACACTGAGGTACTGTAGGGAGGAAAAAGTGGGGTAGGAACCTTGAAGCAGGTCAGATGGGCCAAGAGTGTGTTTTGCACAGAAAATGTTGAGGTAACATGTCCTGGTAATGTGGGAGAGAGTGGCCGCTCAGCGTGTCTGTAGGCTTGGGTTACCTGTGCCTGGGGACAGGGACACTGAGGTTGTTAATCCTGTCCTAAATACTTCTCTCTCTTTCCTGCAGCACCCATTTAGGCAGGGAAGGAAGTGGACAGGAAAGTCCTACGCCACAACACAGGTACAGGTCTGTGTCAGAAACCTGAAGAACAGTTTCTGACTTGTCCTTAAACAGCTTCTGCTTGTACAGTTCTCCCAAGGAGAACACACATTCCCTGATAAAATGCCATATTAAACCACACGGTCCGCACTTTGCAGCTTCCAAGCCCATCTCTGCATTAGCTCACACGTGCAATATCGAACAACATGTGGGATTTTAACTTTCGACCAGTTGTTGGTGCATTTGGCTTTGGAGAGGATAGTGTATCATTGTCATGTTACTGTAGGTAGACTTCTATGGAGAACGTTAACATTTTGATGCGGGGACCCAGTTGATATTGGAGTATTACTGTGGAAGCCTTCATGTGGGTATCTGTTGTTAATGAAGGAAGAGTGGCTGATTTTGTGAAGGCTTGTAGGTGAGATGCAGTAGAGAGGGTGAGAGAGCAGTTGGGTGTGAAAGGATGAAATCTGGAAAAGTTCGTACATGCATTGTGGTTTAGTTTGAAAATATGAAATGTGAATAGTTTGAAGATAGATTTTGGGCAGTTGTTAGTTGGACAGCTGAACAGTTGACTATGCCTGGACAGTGCAATTGGGTTGATGTTCAAAACTAATCAAAAGAGGACTTCTGCAAGTGACCACAAAACTCACTTGCTGGCTACTTTAGGCCTTTTCACTCCATCTAGCTGGACTGAGGAGGGCCATGCATGGTTGCACTGCTAACAGACCACATTGGAGTGAAGTGCTATGAGCTTAAAGCCCAGAAAATTCAAAAATAAAAGGTAACAACTGTAGAAAATTCTGGTATTGAACTAGGACATCTGTAACACTAAATGCGGTCCAGCACACAGGCGCTTGGTGGAGAGCATGCCAGGAAGCACTGCTGCTGTGTGAAAACATGCTGGTGAAGTGTCTTCTAAGGGGAGAGGAGATCTGTATGGATTTTCTCAATACTTTCTGGGATACCAGAATCCCTTAGGTAATACACATTCTCAGAGTAGCAGCTCTGCCCTGTACACATGGTTTGCTGGGCTTGGGGAGAGTCACCGTTACCTTGGGCATCACAGAACAGTGCCTGGAGCAGGGAACATCTCAGTGCATCTATTAATTTTCACCTAATTTGCTACTGTGTACATTTAGGATGGCAATTGTAGCGTGAAGGGGGTGCTTCAGCCATAACTAAGTTACTATTCCTCGGCTAACATGTTTTCATGAACACTTTGTTGTTTTTCTTTTCATACCTGCTAATGTGATATAGTGAAGGCTATTTGGTACTGTGCATGCAAAGCAAAATTAACTCTCGCAGGCAGCCCGGGAAGCCCTGCCACGTGTCCCAGCTGCTCACAGCACTCACAGAATGCTCCATTTCCCAAACTTTGCTGCTGCACATTTTTCTCTAGCCGCTCACAAACAACAGAGATCTTGTGGTCAAGAGCTTCCTGATGATTTGGCATAGAGGTGTAAACAGGTAAAGTTTATGAAGAGGGTTTCTTGTAGAGATGAACTGAGTTTGCAAGTCAATTTTTTCCCTCTGTTTATTTCAAAGACAAATGTGCCAGACTCATCCCTACATAGGTGAAGTCAGCAAATTGGCAGGGACATTACAGAGACTTTCAGGAAAACAGGGAAAATGTTTTGGTTTTTTTTCTAATTCTGAACACCATTACCCCTCACCTCTGAACCAAGAAAGACTTTACGTGGTGTCATAATTTAGCAAATTACTTCCTCAAAGGAAGGTCAAACATTTTACCATTCAATCAATAGGAAGTGACTTACAAATCATGTGTATTGATCATTGTAATCATTCAGAGGAATGTAGGGCAGACACTAAAATCACATGCACTTAGTCTTAATTGCCCACATTAAAGTAATCATGCCCCAAAACTGTCATTGTCTAATGCTATGCACACTACCCAACATGGTAACTTTTAGGCATACATATTTAATCATAAATCAGCCTCTTAGGTCTGTTACACTAAAGACCTCTACAATATTGCTGTAATTATGCAAATGTAACTGTCTTTTTTTATCAGTGTGTAAGATCATGTTACTTTTGGGAGCCAAGTGGAGGAAAATAAGCCCCTATATTAATGCAGCTGGTCTTTAATACATGTATTTTACAGCTGTGCTGTGTGTTTATGACACAAGTACTTAAAGTGACCTGAAATTGCTAATGAACAGAGAGCCTTTGTAAAAGCAGCCACAGGTCAAGGACTTGCAGATAAAACTTGTTGAGCGGTATACTGATGGTAGGCTTGTGCCAGGAGAGTGCTATTTGTTCGAGGATGTTAATAAACATTATTTTCCAGAGGATCATTTCAGCTAAAAGTGTCTCAGGCAAATACCAGTTTGGTAGCATTAAAATAAATGTTTTCTGATCCTGTAAACTTCAGGTGAGTGCCTTTTATCATTTTGCCAAGGAAGCCAATGTGTAGTCTCAGGAAAGGTTTGTTTCGATTTGTTCCCACAGGAATTTCAGGAGTTTCTTCCTTCTACCATTTCAGAAACCTTTTATAAACAGATCTGAAAAATGAACCTTTCTTGGTATGTTATATACCTTGTATTTTGCAAACAAGAATGTTTGAAATTACAATTATTACCTAGCAAGGGACAGCCAAATTTGTCCTTCACAGAGAACGTGAGCAGGCAGAGGCACAAAGGGAAGGCAAAGAGAGGGAAGACAGACTCCTGCGGTTGGCAGGCACCTCAGCACTCCCTTTTCCTGCTCCTCTGAACTTTATTGGAGCCTGAAATATCACATCATTTCAGAGGGTGTTGATCGCTACATCGGTAGTTCTGCAAAATGTTCTTGTTGCACCTTCTCAGTCTTCAGCACAGTGGGCTGCTGACATGCAGGCCTGAGGGTACTTTTGTGAAGCCCCAAAAGGTAATGAGAGAAGCTGGTTTTCTGGCAGTGGACTCCAGCTAATGCATGTGCACCTTCACTGGGTGAGGCGTGAATTGCAGATTCCTCAGCAAGCTTTAGTGCTGCAGGCACAGCGAACGGGGCATGGAAGCTAAGACCTGAATTGATTCAATCCTGGGAAGATCTTGGACTCCAAATCTCAGGCAAAATTATTTTAACAAGTTTTTGAGAATGTCAGCAGTGTTTCTGATCTTCTGGGGATCTTAACCTGTTCAAAGCAACAGTGTGTAGAGCATAAGATACCTTGTCGGTCACACGTATGCAGGTGGGCACTGAATCACAAGTAATTTAGTATGGGCTTTTAAAAGGGGAAAGTATGTCATTTCTCTCAGGAGCTCTTAGCCCCAAAACAGTGATTCAAGCGTTAAACACTGATTAGAGGAGAAAGCCCCAACCTATTTCAGTGGAGGAAAAAGAACATGAAATTTATGGGCTCAAAATTGTTGCATCAAATCTGATCAGAGCACCGACTAGGTTACAGGCTAGCCCTGAATACGGCTAGTTTTGGGGCACATTGCCCATCTGTCCCTGTGCGTCCAGGTGGTGAGGGAGTGCAGCGTGCCTGATCGCTCGGGAATGCTGGCACTTCCCGCACTCGTTAGTTCTTTCAAGTAGCAATGAAGTTGTTTGTCTGGATCCTTTATGAAAGTTAAAATTGGTTTGTCATTTTCTTTTCACTTCTCACACCTTATCTAGTTTCTACATTCTCCCCACTTCAGTAGTCAAAGTGATTGAAAGCCAAAAACTGAGCAGATCTGTCCCTGCAGCAACTTTCCTCGCGGCTCTCATTTACCGTTTTATCCAACAGCCTCTTTGTCTCCACAGTCCCCTGATGTTGCCTCTGTTACACGGAGATATTCTTTAGGTCATGGGGGTTAAAAGGGGGCTAAAAAGGAGATCATATTGGACTTGCTTTACACAGACACATAGCATTAGACCCAATGCCCAATAGAGGAAAGATATACTACTCCTATTTGATGAGCAGCAGGCCAATAAATTCATTAATCATCATTTTATGCCTCATCAAACACTTCCCAAGTTCCTCCATGGGAGTTATACAAATTAGCCACTGAAAAGGCAGTAATTTTAGTTTAGCTAGGTAAGTGCTTTTTGATTGCCTTCCTGAACAATGCTTCCCTTGACAAGCTAATAAATCAGCCCTTTCTGAATCAGAAGTGCAGCAAGTGCGAACAATAACTCCACATAGTTTCTCCGCTGATTTCAGCTGGAAGGCCTAAGAGGATGATCTGGGATCAAAGTCTCTTACTTTATTGCAGAGCAAAAGCTTTCTTTATGAAGAACTACAGAGAAATGAGGGAAGGGGGGATTTTTTTAATCAATTAATGAGAGAGAAAGTCTTGAAACAAAAAGGAGGCCTAAGTCTTCAATTGCAGGAAGGCCAGGAGGCTGGTGGGCAGGGCAGCCTGGGCAGGAGCGGGCCCTGACACAGGTGAGGCTGGAGGCATAAATCCAGAGGCTGCTCCTGTGGAGTGCTACAGATTACCAGGGCGAGTCAGAATAGAGTTTGTATTTAATCTGCGACCAATTGATTCCTTGAGTGTTCCAGGTATTTGTAGCGTAGGTTTAGATTTGTTGGGTAGCTTTGCAGTGGGAAGCCTTGAGGCTGTGCTGTCTTATCTTTTTTTTCAAATTGCTGCCTTTGACAGTATCATTTTTTTTAACTTGGCCGTAAATCATTTCACTAATCAGCTGTCACCAGCCAACATGCATACATTGGCATTCAGCCGGAGAATTTGTTTTGGAAGGTCTTTAGCAACAAAAACTGTGTTTGTATCAATAACGGTCTGTTAATGTCTCATGCATACGGATGTAGAACACGGGGAGGAACAAGGAGACAGCGGTAACAGAGAACAATTTGGCAGAGGGCAGGGGG
>NW_010198255.1:0-12544 GCF_000695765.1 Mesitornis unicolor
CTCCTAATATTCTGTGATTCTGTGATTCTAGTAAGGAGTTGCTCTTTTCACTTGATATAGCAAAGGGATTTTGGCTGTTTCTATCACTGTCAGGGTGGAGAACTTACCTTTCCACAATTTCTGAATCCCACGGTGTCACAGGAAGTATAGCGTTATCTTCAGGTAGATTATGAAAGTGTGTTGTGTTGCAGTTTGCTTTCAAAGAATGGAAAATCAATACAGCATCACAGACAAGATGCGTGCACCACAGCAAGACTCAAAGGGATAAAAACTTCTTGCTTATTACCATCTCTTTCTTGATTACTTGCTAATAATCAGCTTCTTTTCTCTTTCACTGCGAGATTGCTGCTTCTAGGCACAGGGCAATTTTTATCCATGTCCTCTCAGTTCTCAACTGTAGAGAAATAGAACAAGAGGTACTAAGGTCTGAAATCAGGTCGTGAAAGTGTCTGGCTTTCATGGATATGCTGAAAGGGAGAACCGAGCATGTACTAGAAAAACTGAAGTGTATGATGTGAAGGTGAATATAACAAAAGGTAAATATGTCTCCTGCTCTCTCATTCCTAACTTAAGTATTCTTAAAAGTAAAATTTAGACCCATTTTTAACTTCCTTTAAAAAATACTTGTAATAAATATTTATTTTTCTTTTAAGTACAAGTGTTTTAATATTTAGAAGGGAGATTTTTCAGAGTTGATGACTAAGACTGCTTATATTTATGAGCTACAGGATCCTGAAGATCATCTGAAAACTTAAATACTGTCAAACTCTTTGATGATGAATTGAAAACCACTATTAAAATAGAGGGCTATAGTTAGAACATTAGAAAGAAAATAGCTTAATTCTGCAACTAAGACTGAGCACTGTTATGACAGTAAAAAATCAAATAAACTCTAAAAAGCAAATAAGCCTATGTAACAGTTAACTCTGCAAGTCATAGTTTTGAGACACTAGCTAACAGTATTTTTTTTCATTTTTGCACTGATAAGAGTAAGTTACCTTTTTTGCCTTCTGTGTCCATGTCTATATCCACCCCAATCTACCACTCAAAGTACTATCCCATGCATAGACATTCTTCCTCAAAAGGCATAGAAGTCTACTTGGCACGATAAAGACAGCTCCAGCATAGCTGGGCTAAGAGAAACATTCCAAAGTCAGCAGATAGGGCCAGAATCAGAAGACAGTACCTTCTGTGCAGGTACAGGGACTTAAGATGTGGGATGGAGATGAAACCATCCAGCAGCATATGAAAAATATCTGGGGAAAACAGGAACAGGATAGGTGAGGTATCCTCCAGTTAGTGCCCATGCTAGGTGCACACATACACAACACCATAGCAAATGACTAATTATAAATAAATGACAAAGGCATTAAGAGGTAAGCAGTTTACAAAAAAAACCCCTTGTGACCTTTCTTCTTTCCACTGTTATTTCACAACAATAATAAGGGATACAAAGTAATGTAAAACAGATTTTTTTCCTAAGAAAATGCCTCTCTGTAATTTAAAATAAATTTCCTTTTTTTTTTAATGTAGTAATGAAACAAAAACTATATCAACTATTTTGTTGTATGGTTTCAAACAGATATTGTGGAGAGATGGAAAGACGGAAATCATTGTCTTAAAAGATGTTGCGCCAGTCTTACGCACAGAATAACTTGATAATCCCTGGTTTAGTTCAGCTATTTGAGAGTGCAGTTAAATGCCTTTTTTTTATTGGTGCCTGAAATGTTAGGACACTTCTGCTCAGACATAGGTCAGCTTTGCAAGTTGTGCACAGAAGCTACCCCAAGTAGATGAAGAGATCTTCTGTTGCATACATGGAGATGATAACTGCAATATTTAAATTGAAATGAACGAGGCAATGCATGTGCTCACACATCCACATCCGTGCATAAGAAAGTATGAAGCCAGGGCATTTACATTGGTCTGAAAACAGCTCAACAGGGAGGGAAGCAGTGTGAATGTTGCTCTAAGAGGAAGCCAGGAGAGAGACAGAGAGAGCTTCTTTTAGGCACAGAATTGACTGCAAAAACAGACGTGGGTTTTTAAATAAAGAGTTGGCCTCCTATTGTTCATTCTCTTTGAAGAAAGGAGACTCTGTAATCTTCCTTTGCAAATAAACAAAGCTGTACTGAAGAGATACCTGAAATGAGATTGTTCATTTCTCCTTTTTTTAATGTTTTGTTGAGAACAGCCTGGCAAGGCGATTAATATTGGTTCATTTCCAGCAGCAACAGTAGCTCATCTGAGAAGTTATCTTTGTAAATAGCTTTGCATATCTTGAGATTACCCACTTGCATTCGGGTCAAGACACAAAGGAGCATTTTTCAGGAATATGACTTGAAAATAATTTATACTAAACAATACATGCTTAATTATTGCACTTTGAATCAAAGCACGTTCTTGCATGTTATAAAAGAGTACACAATTTGTTTGAATAAGCAACCTTTTGTAAGTCCTTTACACTCTTACAGATCCCACATCATGCTTCTTTAAGGAGATAAGCATTGTTCTGTGGGCGGGGGGAGGGGGAGGGAAAGCCTGCCAGCCCAGTTTGTGTGATGGTCTTACAAAGATTTACAAGGAAAGATGCCACACAAAAAAAGATTACTGCTGAGCCATGCAAGGGACATTAGTCATGGCCTTGGGAGGAAGGATTGCTGATGCTTACCTGTCCTCAGAAAATGGGAAGATCAGAGATAAAAATGTGTACTAGAAGGAGGCATACACATACAGATACACACACACACCCCCCCACATGCACACACACACACGTTAACTAAGTATATTCACACAAAAGTTTTGGAAAAAATGTGGTTCCTTGAAGACATAACTACTTGCAGGTGATGTCTGCTGGCGTGTCTAGAGATCTCACTGAAACGTGTTGTCCCTTTGATGAAATAAAATAATCGAGTAAAACCTTGGCATATTCTCCTGTTAATGATACAGGTTTTTCAGCCACTTCTAGTCATGCAGTTTGGTTGAAAAGCGTTGCACAAGGTGCGTGAAGACTTTTGGATAATGCCCTGTATTACTAGAAGGAGGTTCCTCATGTGGATAGAGATTCTTGGGTCACACTGGCTGGGGCTGGTAGGACAGTTCTTTTCTGCTTAAACAAACAGGGTCAGGCTGGCATTGCACTGATAAAGCTATAAATTTCTGCTGTCAGTGGAGCTACACAATTTTAAAATAGGCAACAGGAAACAACCAAACCATGGCCATAAATCTTAGTACTTTCCCCAGCCGAGCAATAAGCTATTTCTCATGGTAACTTTGCTTTTTTGTATCATTTATACATTCAGTGTAGATTAAAATGTTTCACATCACAGAAAAAAAATGAGAGAGGATGACAGAAGCACGGAATCACGTAGAGCAGACAAACTGAGATCCCTTTTACACATTATTAGTGCTTCTCTATTTAAATTGTGTTTGCTATTAGCTACCACAGTGCTAAGTGCTTTAGATAATGTGCTTTTCAAGGAAATTTTTAAAAAACTAGGGAGTGTGTAGGTAGCTTCCATTAGCAATAATGGGAGTTTGGGCACATTCGCAACTTAGAAAATCCTCTGTTTAAAGCCTGTTTATCAGATAATGGTTGCAGGTCTGGAGTGGGAGCATGGGAGCACTAAATTAACACTTCTTTTCAGCCTCACAGTCTTTGCGTGGAAATAATTTATTAATCCTCCTTTGTTTTAAGTCCAGAATGTGGGTTTTTTTCAAGATGTTGTAAGCTTGAATAATATTTTTAAAATTGATACAGTAGTAGGGAAAAAAGTTCTGCTGTTTTTTTCCAGATGAGAGAGTAGCCAAGGTTATTTTTATTTTTTTCAGTGTCATTTAAGGCCAATCTTTCCACATGTGAGATTGAAAGCCCATAAAGAAATGCTGAAAGCACGGTTAGTTATTTTAAGGGTAAGACTGACTACTTCTTGTAAGATGTAGTACAGAGTGTGTCTTTTGCACAGGATTTGTGAAGTGGACACATGCCAAAAATCCACCAGATGTAATAAACTGTCTCGGGAAGTTACCCTCTTAAATAATTAACAGTAACCTGAGGCTGATATTAATGAACTGGTTCAGCTTAAGTGGATGTCTTAAAAATAATTTACATTTGGGTATTTGAACAATGTTTTACGTAGCAATGAAACTCCTTTCTGACCCTCGAAAGGATGATCCTTTCAATCTGGAGCCACTTGAGTCTGCCACCTAGTGAGACAGAGGGAAAACACACCGAATCATACAGCAGGGCAACCCATTGCATCAGTGGTGTAACTTCTCAAGATTTTATATTTCAAGAGAGTTTTGGTGGATTTCTTCTCCTGCCATTAAATTTAGGAAAAGATTCTGGATTATCACTGGTGAAAAATCTATTTGTCAGGTCAGGACTATAGACTTTTTAGAAGTATTGGCAAATACATTTTTTTCAGTATTAACAAATACCACTAAAAGATCTCATTTTATGGAACAGTTGAGTTGTGCCTAAAGGCATATGTATTCGGCACATCTGAAATCACCCTAGGCAGTAATAACTACAATTCAGGCACTGCCTGCATGGGGTCTCAGATGTGGGATCTGAGAGTCAGGTTTAGATAGTAATAGATGTATTAGTTTTGATAGATAGCTAAACAGTACTCACAATTAAGTGGCTGAGACATACTGCCTTTCCAGTTATCATGTCTTCTGCGTAGATATGATTGTTTTCAACGTGAGAAAAAGGCAAGAAATGGAGTACAGAAACTATAAAAAATCTGGTTAAAGAAAATAACAAAGGAGAGAGTGATTCCAAGATTTAAGTGGAATTGAAAAAAAAATAGAGTTAAATTTTAAATTCTTTAGCAATTAAAAAACCTTAATTATCAAAATTAGTGAAAATAATCAAAACAAGAGGAACTTAAAAATAAAGGATGTTAATAATTTCTTGGGTAGATGTTAAAGTAACTGCTTATAATTTGCATCTATTCCTTATTCTTCATGTTTTTCTGAGTTGTCAAATTTTTTCTAACTCTCAATTTTTAAATGAAACATAATTTATATATTCTTTTAAAAAGCAAAATTATACCCTCAATGTTGTTTAGAGTACATCTGAAACAACAAACAGAAGTGTAATTTTGATGTGCAGATGGAAGTGAACATAATGCATCACACACCAGATAATGGACCAAAGAGTTATCTTAAAGTCAGAGCTGATGGTGGCAAGCGTGGCCCAAAGTGTTAATTATCTTGAAGATACAAATAATGGAAGTTTCTTTTCAATCTCAACATCAAGTGATAGA
Organism: Mesitornis unicolor; assembly: GCF_000695765.1. Classification (NCBI taxonomy): domain Eukaryota; kingdom Metazoa; phylum Chordata; class Aves; order Mesitornithiformes; family Mesitornithidae; genus Mesitornis; species Mesitornis unicolor. The sequence continues at coordinate 5,274 of NW_010198255.1, forward strand.
ATTTGGTCCACATGCTTATTAACTCTGCATCCGGACTGTACAGAGATCAAAAAGGATACACAGTTTGATTTCTGTCACTTTGCTTCCGCTGGACTCCTTAATTGCTGTTACTGGTTTCCACTGTTGTGAAGGTCATGGAACAATTACCATGATATCCCAACATTCTCACAACTTTCTGAAACATTTCCCTTTGGAGCTGAATTGTTTCATGCTTGGTTTCTGTACCAAGAGCAAAGTCCCTGCAGTTGGTTTAAAGTCCTGGGAGAATTGCAAGAAATACACTTTATTTCTAAATTGTCCTTTTTTGACAACAGAGCAGAGAAGCTTATTGAGAAATTTATTGAGAGCTGCTGAAAAGCTGGTCCTGGATACTATGGACTAAATATTTTATGTAATCTTTATTCTACACATATACTAAGTGTAATAGAAATTTGAAAGCATATTTTGGAGCACAATTTACTGCTCATCTTACTATTTTAGAATCTTTGCGAATGCATTCATAACTTAGAGTAGGAAACACAGAAGACATGAGACAAACTGTGGAGTTCTTATTACCATGTTCATGCCTGCTGTGAGCTGACATTTTCTGCTAGCAGCCCTGAAATAACTGAATTCTGTTTTATTCCTGACTTTTGACATAATAAAACTCCTAGTTATGCCTAAAAGATAGATGTTTTTGCACTGTGGTAAAAATAGTTATTGGATCCATGTATTGATTTATTTTCCTGTTTTATCTCAGAGGATTTTATAATCACATTTCCAGGTGTGAAAGGTTAGTATAATAATTTAGTGGTTGAATTGGATAGTTGCAGTTGATTGTGTTAAACATAATTTCCAGCTGTTCCAAGTTGTAAATAAGAACTGAAAAGAAGCTGAGAAAGGGAAGACTTTCCTCTTTTCCAAACCAAGTACCAAAAAAGTCCGCTCAAGTGGCTTATAGTCATGTAAACTCATGGCCCATACTCTTTGATCAGCTACATCACTGACGTTTGTGTTTGTTCCTGACTATGCAGATTCTAGACAGGGTAACGTGGGCAAGAGAGGAGATCAAAGAGGAATTCACTTAGAATTCAGCTCTGATCTCATATGAAATGTGAGTGCAACTGACTTCCCTTTCTCTTTTTTGCTTTTTGTTTTTAATGTTGACCTACCATTATAACTTGGGACAACCATGCAAAAGCTATAGAGTAATGATGGAAGTTAGACAATACGTTACATTTTACATCAATTACAGTTTTAACTTTGTGGATTTAAGATACATCAATAGCTTTAGTACAGTCAGTTCAGGACACCAAAATGTAAGTTTCTAATTTTTTTTAGTTTCTGTGATAAGTTGAATCTTGGATAATTTTCCATGTAATAATTTAATTACAAGAGAAAGGAATATTTTCCTGAATTTATTCTCATCGATCATCAAATACTTTTTAGTAAAGAAAATCCTCACACTCAAAATATTATTTCTCTTTAAAATATCAAAATAACAGTCATTAAACATCTTAGATCAACATGAAATCTGGAGAAATTTGCATGTGAATCCATTCAGGTTTATATCAGTAGCACAGTTGGTCTTTAAATTCTTTGAACCAAAGGAGCTGGTGATTTTAGGATATTTAAAAAGGGCATTACAAGCCCTGTAGGACCCATTCTGGTCTCCCAGAAATGTTCTTTCAAAAAACCCACAGCATTCTTCTCATGAAATGCAGGGAATAAAACTGTTGTTTTTTAATATATGAGGTCACTATTAACTAGAAAAGAGAGATAAGACAAATGAATATTGTCATTTATGACTTTCATATATTAGATCAATTCATCAGCTGACATAAACAAGCACCTTGTTAATGATCTCAGAGGAATTAAATACTTGGGTTAATTTTGTGTATGGAGATATACTGCTTTATAGTTGTACAGTAGTATCTCACATTCACATATTTTATTTTGATGGTTCAACTTTTAGGTACACTGTCAGTATATTAGAAACCCATTTTTTCAAAAATTAAAAGGAAGTTGGTGCTGAAGGTATCTTTTTCAGTTTCAGATATACTACCCTAATGCTTGTCAAATTTTTTAACTGCATGAAGTAGTATATCTTAATGAGTTTCATTTAATAAGAGGCAATAAGATGTTTGAAATTCAATGAATATAATTTTAAGAATGGCAACCTTATTTATTAGGTTATGGGGTTTTATTAAAATAAATCTATCATAGGTTACGTTGGTAGTTGCACTGTGTTCACAAAACCATGACTTTTCTTTCTGAGGTTCACTGGACATTACAAGAAATTAACTCAGCAAAATAAATTGTCTATGGCAAATTCATGTGCTACTTAAAATAGAAAATAAAGTGTTGGAAAATCTGACTTTACAACCCTCAAAACTTCTTGAAACAGATAATGGGGAGGTATGCACTTAATCTCTCTTGTCTACAGGTGTGTGTAGCTGGATGTGCTGATTTCACAGTGATAAATATATTTTTTGGTTTTGTATTGAACTGAGAAAAAACAATGTGAAATGAGATTTCCAGTGACCTACATTCTATATGTATATACAAATGAACAATTACTAGCTACGGATAATTCTTAGAATATTGACTATATATTTCAGTGTCATTTTTTAATTCATCTTAGAGCTGATTAAGCAACTATTAATAGCAGAGGAAAGTTTTCATTTATTTGCTCATCAGTCAACCCACAGTCATTAGCATTGTTGTTTACAAACAGATAAAAACAGGTTAAAATAATTTGTGATCATAGCTACAAACACAGAAAAAAGTTCATTCCTCTGCAGTCTGTGCATAAAAGAAGGAAAATATCAAAAGCATAGTCTGTATGTAATGGGTTTGCAAGGACAGAGTGTATCTGTAAATGACAGTTAATTGGGTGGTATTCATTCTTGTTCCTCATAGCATTTCATGGCATTTCAGAGCCCTGTACAGCGGATGGTGAAGACCGTTGATTTTATATGATGCTCCAGAATGTCAAGCTGTAAACAAAATTATAAAAGGCATAATACAGTCCCAAAGTGCATGCATAGCTACATTCATTGTTTTGGATTTGCTGATTCATATGAACTGGTTTCAGTTGTATTCTCATGATGATAGCTTATAATGATAAAAGGATTCCCTAAATAATTTCAGTCCTTGCATTCATTCTGGAGCTATTTTTTTATCCTGTGAGAACTGAAGATAGCATGTGCAGTTCTTACTATACTATGTACTAAATAAATGGCTCAAACCACAGCTGTTCTGAGTTCTTTCTGCACCTCTATCACAGAATGGCTTTTATTTTCTCCTGAGCCTGTGGTACCAGGAAAATGCAGTGCACACAGCCTCTGTTTTAACATGTGTATGTTAGAAACACAGAATGAGATTCATCTCACCTACTGTATTTTAGAAGGCTGTTTCTCGGCTAATTATTCAGTATGCACTTCTGGGATATCATTTATCTGATGTTACAGCACAATTTTAAGATAAAGCAGACAAATTGTAGCTGTAAGCCCCACTTCTTTCTGTTGAGTGTAAAAGGAGTCTTAGGTGACTAGTTGAGAGATCTGCAATCTGAATGCATTACATTAGTTGATATAATTAGACATTTACATTGTGATTCAGCTCATGGTAGGCACAGTTGAAGAGTGAAAACCTCAAGATCCTAGCAGTACAGTGCAAAAAATAGCTTTATAGAAAAGCTGCAATTAGTTTTGAGGTGGTGCCTTGTGGAATAATCACTCGGCGATCATTGTGTCAGGCCAAAATCACTTGCGTTTTACTTCCTCTTCTCCCCTGAATTCTCTCTTCAGTAGAGAGATAACAAAGCAGAATAGACAGTATATATCTGTTTTTAATCACAAGGAATGACACTTACTTAAGTTCTCATTGTGCACTTTTTTCCCAGTAGAAGAAGTAAAGGGCCATGAATGATATCCTTTCACAGACTTTGTTTCACTCAACTAGGCAAGCCTGGCCTTTGGGGATTCTTTCCTTGTCTTCTTAAGCCTGTGTGATGTGGGTTCATCAGAATTATGTACTGTATCTCAAATTCTCACCAAGACAGCAGAACTAATAATTTCTTAGCTGAAAAAGATCATACTTGCTTTGGCTGTACTACACTGGCAACTCATAGGATCTAGGGAAACATAATTGCTTTTTTTCCTCTGTCATTTTAGGCTGCTAAATTTTCAGTTCACAGTATCAGTTCTCTTGTATGGGTCTCTAAATGCATGACATAACATTTCATACTTCTGTTCTTCCCATTTCACTAGTCCAGCCTTTGATACTGATGCCAGTATTGAACATCTCCAGTCTTTACACCATGTTCAGATTCCAGCTACAACTCCAACTTCTATAGTGTGAGGCTCCTACAATGAAAATGTTAAATAAAATCCATTTCAAGAATGAACTGGAATAATCTACTTTTCAGCTATTTTCAACCTGGCTGGTGAAACTTCCCTTTGTGCATAACCTGTTACCCCATCCACTTTTTCTGGTCATGTAATAAATGTATTAATTTATTTACTGAGCTCAACTTATTTACTAATTCATCTACTAATCTCAGTGTCCTTGGTTAAATGAACAACTTTTCAATGTGGCATCACAACAAAGGCTTTACCAGATTTTATATAGTTGAGATATTTTTCACTCCTTTCATCCAGTCCTCAGTCTGAACCTGTCACACTTTTTCATTTGACAGCTGATTCTCATCACTGTGGATAAAATGGTGGAATTAAGTAAAGAAACATCCATTTCCCCATCCCCTTTTCTATGAACTGCTCCCAATGCTTGTTTTATTTTGATGGTTGTGAGGGAGGAAGGAATAAAACAACATGTCTGAATGAAAGCCTAGTTATTAAATGCACTGAACTATTTTACAGTTGTTATTTTCTAGGAGCTGTTTAGCACAATGATAATGATTTCACAGTATTATGACTAGGTTTAAAAGTATCTAAAATAATTAGGCTTATAGCTAAGTTAACCTATAGTACAATCCTAGAAAACTGTTCAATTTACATTATGGAAGTGTATGGAAACAAGGCTTTTAGAAAATAGATCCCCTTTCCATTCCAGAACTATATGAATTAGGGAAGATGACTTTTTGATTACAAGCAGCTGCACTGGCACCATCTATGTTGTTTACTAATACAGCAATTGGAGTAAAGATTGGATTTCTAGGGAACTCATAATGGAAATATAGGAGGAAGTCCAATAATGTTCTTAGCGATGAGAAACTTTCAGAATGAACAAATTATAACCTCTTTAGGAGGATAATAAGTAGATTATGTTCAGTCTTTTCATATACATTCAGAGATGTAATTTTTTAAATGATCTCTCAGTCAGTTTGTGCCCAAGAAGAGGTTCAGGACTTCCATCTCTCTTCAGTCCACCAAATATCTTCCTGACAACTCAGGCACTGACATAAAACATACGCAAGCCATGCAGCACTGGTTAGTAGACAAATGCTCTTAAAACATCCAACAGAGATTCAGTCTGCGGGAATAGAGGCATTTCGAGTTTTTGGACTCAGACCTCTCAAAGCTAATATTTAACTATCCATAAAATCAATGGAAAAAAGTGGATGTCACTGAAAGACTCCTGAGAGGTATTTGTTTACTATTCTAACTTTGAGCGCAGACACAAATGGAGTTATGCATGGAGAAAAAGAATATGATCCATGACTTGTTAAGACAGATTTCTTACCATTAAAAAGTTGGAACACTCATGCCTTAGATGTATTATAAAATAAAAATATATATTTGAGGTAATTTTAGAACTTTTGAGACAGGTCTGGTCTTGATCCCCTGAAATCAATGCTATTTATTATTCTGTAATTTTATTTCTTTTCACAGATTTTAAGAAAAAATCCTTTCTTACATAAACTGATGGTTTGGATGTTTATATATTGAAGTGACCCAAGTATATAAAAAGTGTTAGGATAAACATATTAATATAAGTTTTAAATAGCAAATTGTTGATTCCTTTTAATTTTTATTTATTTTATATATATTCATTTGTGGTAGAAAAAACCCAGAAATATTTCTAGCAACTGCACTATTTGGCACAAAACCTAAATTCTTCACATGAAACCAGAATATAACATTAAATGACAGTTTCGGAACTAACTCCTTTCACACTTCACTGAATGTCTGCTCTGAAGTAATTGAGTCTAGGAAAAAGCTAAATAGGTCTTAAATAGGTCAGGGAGCTGGAAGACTGCAGCTTGTTTCAATGAAGTGATTTTTAAACTTCTCCAGTGGACGTTAGATGGCAGCATTAATCAAGATATTCAAGACTGCATTACAGTGCAGTATTTTACTAACAGAAAAAGACGCTCAGAAAACTGTATGAAACATTTATTTATACATTTTATTTTCTTATTCTGAAGGAGAATTCAGATTAAATATTTATTGCAAATGTATGGATGTTCCAGGGCGTATGACTTCATAAAATGATCTCTGTTTATGTAAGTGGTAGAGGCAAGGACAAATAGTGCTTCCACAATGGAGATAAATAAAAACCCATGAGAATAAAGAGAGAGAAAAGGAACAAAATCTTTATATAGGATTGACATAAGTGGAAGAAATAAAGCATATATAAATTTTAAAATGAGGAGTAAACTTTAGAGAGGTCACAGGGAATGCCAGAAAAAACAGTGGAGATTAGTGGAAAAGCATGGGGGATCATACTGTTCTGAGTAAAGAATGTGGGTATCAAAACAACAGATTTTACTTCTTAGGTTTCTGAATTATTGACATATTGATCACTTATCTGACTCACCTTCACTGACTTCATACCATTAAAAAAAAATTAATCTTTTTGTATTCAAGCTTTATATTGTTTCTGTAATTGACAATGATGAAATCATAAGCTATGCAGTCATTGCCCAGTGCCTGGGTTTTCAAAACACGTCATTACAATTTATTTTCTTGACTCATGAGGTGCTGATGCCTGTTGGCAAAACTACTCACCCAGCTGAGTCACACCCAAATCTTAGCAACACACTTTGGGAGAACCTTTTATTTTGAGATTCCCCTGACTCTATATCAGTCACAGAACTGCTGGTCAAATTATAATTCCCAACAAGATGCAAGAGCAACCTGTTAAGCCATCAACCTCTCAGCAGCTGAAACTGGCCAAAACTCCGTGAATTTCTAACTGCAAACCAGAGTAACCTCTTTCTCTGTGACCACACCATGCTTGTTCAACAGAGGGCAAACAAAAAATGCCCTATTTTGACCTAAGTCTCTTCGGTTCTTGCCTGAGCTACCATGCCTCTGTCTGGCATT
>NW_010198255.1:12557-17272 GCF_000695765.1 Mesitornis unicolor
CTGCTGATCCAGCTCTGGGGCCCCCAGCATAAGAAGAACATGAACCTGTTGGAGTAAGTCTAGAGGAGGGCCATGAAGATGGTTAGAGTGTTAGAGCACCTCCTCTATGAGGCCAGGCTGAGAGAGTTCGAGTTGTTCAGCCTGGAGAAGAGAAGGTGCTGGGGAGATGTTATAGCAGTCTTCCAGTACTTAAAGGGGGCCTACAGGAAAGATGGGGAGGGACTCTTTATCTGGGAGTGTAGTGATAAGGAAAGGAGTAATGGTTTGAAGCTGAAAGAAGGTTTTAGATTTAGATTAGATATCAGGAAGAAATTCTTTACTGTGAGGGTGATGAGACACTGGAACAGGTTGTCCAAGGAAGCTATGGATGCCCCATTCCTGGAGGTGTTCATGGCCAGGCTGGGTGGGGCTTTGAGCATCCTGATCTAGTGGGAAGTGTCCTTGTCCACGGCAGTGGGGTTTGAACTAGATGATCTTTAAGGTCCCTTCCAACCCAAATCATTCTATGATTCTATGATCCTGAGCCTATCTATATATTGCTGACCTGATGCCTTGACCTGTCCCTATCCCCAGGGAGGTACACGATGCCTGGGGTTGGGGCTGCCCCAGCTGCCTCCAGCCTGTCCTGCTCCTGGGTGGGACGATGGGATGGTCCCTCGCTCGTGAGACCCTACTCTGTTGCCTTGTCAGGATCCCACAGCCTGAGGAAAAACTGGATTTGCAACAGTAGTGGAGAATATAATTTTGAAATCATACTTGAACCCAAATTAAAAATTATTCATTCATATTGTGTGCTGTAAACCAGTCAATTCTCACTCTGAGATGCATTAGCAGCAACACTGCACATGAACCATGGGGAGAAATTCATTACCACACTTTAAACACAATGGGAGAAGCCTCAGACAGAGTATTCTTTCCACTTTTCCACCCTATACTAAAGAAGACATAGACAGTTTAGACAGAATTCAGAGAAGAGAAATAAAAAGTACTAAAAGGTTTGGAAAGCATGAACTGGGGAAAGGATACAGGGCAGGGAAGCCCAGTATGCACAATTTGATCTTTCAGATGTTTAGGACTGTAATTATTAGGAAATGAAGAGTTGTTCTCTGTATCTAGCAGGTACAGATAGAGGAGAAGAATATGGTATTAGTTTAATTTGAAGGAAAATACAGCTTTGTATTTAGAATGATAAATATTATTCTAAGTTTGAGAATGGTGCAACACTGTAAGACTGTGGAATGTACTTCATTGAATTTTTGTACTATAAGTTTAGAGAAGAGTCTGCCTCTATACTCTCTGGTCTCTTGAAACTTCTTCCAGACCTTTATTTCTATTGTATCGCAGATATGAACCTCAACTGTTTGTTTGGTTTTTTTTATATGTATATGTTTTCTTCTTATTCCTTTAACATTAGTGGCAGTTCTGCATTATAAGGAGAGCAGAGCATTGGAGGTCCTTTAACAGAAATGTTATGATAGAGTTTTTTCTCACAATGCATACACAATGCAGGCACAGCTCAAGCCCTCAAGAGCAAGGTAATTCATAATTACCATTCATTAAATGCTGTGAAAGTTCCTCTAGATATTGCAACATAGGTATCAGTAGTATTGAGTACATACCGTTATTAGACATTCACTGAATTACATGAACTGCACAGGTTGCTTACAATTTGATTAATTAGAAGCTCAGATATTTTATAGGGTCTGGAAATGTACCTCTGTGTTGGGTAGGCTAAAGACAGCTAGCTTATTTTATAGCTGAAGCTTGTGTTTATAGCGTCATAAAACATGGCCTGTAGTTTTATTACAGCGATCATCCTTGGTTTTCTTTGTGACTACACTTCTGGTTTTTTTTACCCCCTGTGGAAAAAAATGCTGTATGGTTTAAGAGTATGTTATCATCCCTATAGATTTTTACAGATTTCTGTGGCAGAAATACTGGATTTTATAGGGTGGCTTAAAGCTCCATAGGAAGTTTCTCATTCTATTTATTTTAAGACATCTATGGTTGGACTCCATTATCTTAAAGGTCTTTTCCAACCAAATGATTCTATGATTCTATGTTCTTAGATAGTCCAACAGTGACATATGCCTGCTGTGGAATTCTTGCTGTATAGAAAGGTTATTTTTCAATATTAAATTCCCCAAAGATCACTACACTGAAAATATTGTTGTATAGCCAAAATAAACTTGAAATAAAATAATGAAGTAAAATCACCCCTTATGTATTTTAAGGTTAAAGGAAGATAGAATAAGAAGCTAGAGAAGAAGTCAGAGTTCTTCAGTTATTGTGGTTCAATTTTTACATTTAGCTAAGAATGGAATAAAATACTCTAATTCAGAGATTTTCCTCTGTCTTCCTGCTTTGTCAATACTTTGTTTTCCATTCTGACCTCTTATTTCTCAGTCTCTAGATTAAAAATATTTTAATTTTTATTTGCTGTTTTAAAAATATATTTAATGGTTTCAATATTATTACAGTTTATTTTAAAAAGAAATAAATAGCTGTGTGATTGTTTCATGCTGTATTCAAGTTTAGACATTACATTTTAAAATTAGAACAGTGCCTGAAATGATAAGATTATAACAAAAGGTCATTTCTATAAATTACGACAATGCAGGATTTAACCAATAATTGTACTGTTAATCTTCCTAATAACGTTCAGATGGGTGCTCTCCCACAACATGACGATGCTGCTCAAGTCACTGTCGTTAATACTTGTGACAGCTAACCTCAAAATACCCATTAGATGGCACTGTTCACATGACAGTACCTCCACAGCACTGCGGGAAACTAAGGCATTCTGTATTTCCATACATTCGTTTATTTCTTATTTTAGACATTACTGTTTTATAACTTTTCTACTTTTTTTTTTTTTCACGGCTAAGAAAACCTACAAATTAAAAAAAACCCTGCGATCTTCTTCCTCTAATGTCATACATCTCAGGACTGCTTCATAGACGCAGCTTAGTCTTTATTACTATAGTTTCCTCAAAAAACCTTCCTTTAAGTAGTCAGGACAAGGCCAGGCAGAGCATCAAGTAGTGCAGATTTATGTGTATCTTAAATGCATAATGAGGCATGAGGAAAAAGCACATCACCACCTCATCTGATTTTTCATAATGCTAACACAATAACCATGTAAAAAATTAAAAAGGTAAAATTTTAATGTTTAGAACTAGAAGTGACTAAGCTTTAATATTCTTAGATTTTTCTAATTTTTTAAAATATCAAATAACAAGTAATCTAATTTTCCTGTATCTCTGAAGTTCTTTAATTGCAATTTATTTTCTTCTAATATGTTTGTATTATTCCTGTGTGACCTAGTCTAGGTGATCCTGCTCTGGCAGGGGGGGTTGGACTGGATGATCTTTCGAGGTCTCTTCCAACTCCTAGTATTCTGTGATTCTGTGATTAATCCATCTTTTTTTTTTTGTAATGTTAAAAATAAAGATTCTGTATTAGACTGATACGTTGCTTCTCTCTGCTTTATACAGGCTGTGAAGTCCAAAGATGCTATAACGCTGATATCAGGATTCACACTGTCTTCACTGTCAGGATATTACAGTGAAACTTTTGGAAAGGTCAGTGGTCATCTTAAGCTACTTGGTTGGGTTTTGTCTATGGCTCAGCCTATGAGTTTCAAAGAAGGGATCAGATCCACTGGTGCAGAACAAACTCGTATTTTGCAAGAAAGCATTTGAGGATTCTTTGTAGCAATCAGAAAGGAATCATACAAAAAGATAACATTTTGAAATACTGAGAAAACAAATCCTCTAGAGCCAGGAAATAAGGTAGTATATTTCCAAACAAACTGCTAGAACAGCTGTATGTTATATATGCCAAAGATTCCAGTAAAGCTTTCTCTGGTAGACATGATAATAGATCTGAAGTATATAGCAGAAATTAATAGTTGCCCTTCCTTCCTTCTTTCCTCCCTTCCTTCCTTCCTTCCTCCCTTCCTCCCTTCCTCCCTCCCTTCCTCCCTTCCTTTCCTCCCTTCCTTTCCTCTCTTCCTTTCCTCTCTTCCTTCCCTTCCTTTCCTCCCTTCCTTCCCTTCCTTCCCTTCCTTTCCTTCCCAAGTCCTCCCCCCCCTTTTTCTCCCCTTTTTTCCCTTTTAAAAAAGCAGTATCTTGGTGAGAGCAATGCTGTAGGCATTTGTCTGCTACTAGAGCTCTCTTAGGGGAAAAGAAGCATTTAACACTTTTTTCTCCTCAGGATATTTTACCTGTATTTAAAGCTTCCTAAATCATTTTGAGGACCTACCATACAGACTTATGTCTGGATAGGACCCAGTTCTCTTCCTTAACACTTGTATAAATTGTTCATATGAGAGGGAAATCCATCCATTCAGAAATTTAAGGAAATACAGGGTTCGTCCATACTATCAAGCCATTTTAAAGTAAGACAGGACATTTACTTGAAGCAGCTCTTCTGCTGTTATAAAACCTCATCATTTTTTCTTACTCTATAGCTGTGACAGTTTATATCAGTGGACCATTTACATCATAAATTTCAGATGTTGTTTATGAAGATTTCCCATGGTTGTTCCTAGCATTTTGGCATGGAGACATTGGGTGTAGGCAAAAGCAACCACCACCGAGGAAATTAATGAGGTCTGGTTGTCTGCCTCTGACATGAAGACCTCAGGTTCTTCCTAAAACGAATGATAAGAAATAGCTTTCCTTCCCTTCCCCCTTCCCCCTTCCCCCTTC
>NW_010198256.1:0-5872 GCF_000695765.1 Mesitornis unicolor
GGAGCAGCCTTCAGTTTCCGTCGAGTGGCCAGCATGGTCCTCAGTTATTTTGGTCAATTCCCAGCGCCCTCTCTGTGCCCTCATGCCCTGCCCTCTCGAACTGCCTTCTCAAACTGGTCTGTTTTATTAACACTGCCTGCACCTGTTTGCCCGCTCCTGGTCGCAGTGTTCCCTAAGAACCGTTTAAATCTGCCACGGTGTCCGCCGGGACTGCCCCACCCCGACGTGAGCTGTCACGTGAGAGCTGCCGCTCCAGGAAGTCAGGAGCCGTTCACGCTGCCCCCTCCTGGGTTTTTTTTGATGGTTTTTTCGGTGATTTTGCTGCTGTGGCAATCGCCTCTCTCTCTAGCGCTAGCACCCAGCTGCAGTACTCATCGGTCCTGCTGCTGGATCTCGCTGAACAAGCGAGAAACAAAATGGCACAGCCCAAAGCTTTGTTTGGCTACAGAAGCACTTCCCAAGGAAGGAGAGATCCAGCAAGAGCTTTCAGTCCTAGCCCCTTTCTGGTGTGAGTTGGAGTCGAAAGATTGCCATATTGAAACCAGGCTCTGGGCAGCTATAGAGAAAGCCTGGCAAGAAACGTTGCTGTCCCAGGGAAGCAAAGAAGCTCAGAACCCGAGGATTTTATGGGGATACAAAAGCGTTTAATAGAACAGAGAAGACCCAGCAACAGCCTTCAGTCCTAGTGCCTTTGGTGTGGGAGAAGAGCTTGACTGTTTCCATTTGAGACATGTCTCCGATCAGAAGCCATGAAAATCGGAGGCTAACATGGACAAGCAAGCGAAGCAGGGAAGCGTCGAGCCCAAAGCTTTGTTTTTTTAGACAAGCACTTCCCAGGGAAGGAGAAATCGAGCAACAGCTCTTAGTCCAGGCCCCTTTCTGGGGTGACTTAGAGAGGAACGTTTGCCATATTGAAACCAGGTTCTGGGCAGCTCCAGAGAAAGCCTGGTGGAAAACGTTGGCTTCCCAGGAAAGCAAAAAAGCCCAGAACCCTAGGCTTTGTGGGGCTACAAATTCGTTTATTAGAGAAGATAAGACTCAGCAACAGCCTACAGTCCTAGCATCTTTTTTGTGGGAGAAGAGCTTGACCGTTCCTCACCAGCCACGAAAATCAGAGGGAACATGGACTAGCTAGCAAAACAGGTAAGCGCAGATCCCAAAGCTTTTTTTGGCTACAGAAGCACTTCCCAGGGAAGGAGAAACCTAGGAACAGCTCTCAAGCCTTGCCCCTTTCTTGTGTATCTTAGAGTTGAAAATTTGCCATATTAAAACCTGGCTGTGGGGATCTATAGAAAAAGCCTGGTGGCAAACGTTGGCTTCTCAGGGAAGTAAGGAAGCCCAGAATCCTAGTCTTTGTGGGGCTACTAATTCGCTTCATAAAAAAGATAAGACCCGGTGACAGCCTAGGAACAGCTCTCAAGCCTTGCCCCTTTCTTGTGTATCTTAGAGTTGAAAATTTGCCATATTAAAACCTGGCTGTGGGGATCTATAGAAAAAGCCTGGTGGCAAACGTTGGCTTCTCAGGGAAGTAAGGAAGCCCAGAATCCTAGTCTTTGTGGGGCTACTAATTCGCTTCATAAAAAAGATAAGACCCGGTGACAGCCCTCAGTCCTAGCATCTTTGGTGTGGGAGAAGAGCTGGACCGTTTTTATTTGAGAGTTAGCTCCTTCCAGAAGCCACGAGAATTGGAGGCGAACGTGGATGAGGTAGCGATACACAAAGAGGAACAGCCCAAAGCTTTGTCTTGCTACAGAAGGACTTCCCATGGAAGGACAAATGCAGCAACAGCTTTCAATCCTAGCCTCTTTCTGATGCGAGTTGGCGTCGAATGTTTGCCATATTGAAACCAGGCTCTGAGCAGCTCCAGAGAAAGCCTGGTGGCAAATGTTGGCTTTCCAGGGAAGCAAAGAAGCCCAGAACCCCAGGCTTTGTGGGGCTATAAAAGCACTTAATAGAAAAGAGAAGACCCAGCAACAGCATTCAGTCCTAGTTCCTGCAGTGTGGGAGAAGAACTTGACAGTTTCCATTTGAGAGACGACTCCTACAGTTGTATTTACAAGAAAATTTTGACTGGTTGGGGCGGGTAACTGTTTCAGCAGTAAAGCTAAAAGAGCACTTTGACTAATCAAGGTAATTTAAGTGGGCAAGGTAATCGGGAGGGGCTGATAATTATGTAAATTAGAATAGGTATTTGTTCAAGCTACAGAATTAAAAAAAGATTTCAAGAGCCATGCTTACAAAAGCCCATCACTAAATGGGAAGAACAAGTGAGTATGATTAAAATGGAATGGAAATCGCCAGGAAATAGAGTAGATGTTATAAGCTGTTTAATCCTCAATTTGTTGCTATGGATAAGTTTGGGGATGTTGGATGGTGTAAGTATGATCAGCCCATAAAACAGAATGTGTCTTGAGTAATTATAGCCTATAATGAAGATGGAACAAGTCCTAAAGAAGTTAAAGGATGGGATTCCATTTGGACTTTGGGCATCCGTCTCCAATTTAAATATATGGCAAAAACCTCATGATGCTTCCAATGGGATGAGTTGAAATTGATATCAAATGAGACAATTGCAGTCAAAAATACAAGGAAAAAAGTAAAAGAGGTCCCTTGGTGAGAATGTGAACAAATTCATAATTGCAGTACAGTAGATCAGGCATTCCAAAAAAATACCCTCATTGGCATCTGCTTTAAGATCTGGATGCATTTGCCAAAAATTTAAAACTAATCTACATGCAGAAGAAGAGGCTATGATGAATTGCAAAAAGATATGATCCCAAGCCCGGGACACTTAGTCTGGGCATTAAGTGATGGAACTTGGACCTCTCATTTGTCCATTGATGGAAAGGTAAATCAAATTACTCTGGGATTGCCCACAATGTGTCCAATATAGAAGAAATCTCCCTTTAAGGGCAGTAGCAAAAATTTGCATTTGACTCGAATAAAGAGAGCAGAATTAAATGACAATGATGTTTGGAACGAACCAAGTACGGCAGTAAAACTTGGATGGGCATTAGAATCCCTCTTAAATCCTGTAACATCCTATAGAAACAGAAAATGGTTGTATCAATTAACTGGACAGGTTCAACGATTGGCTAATGCTACACGAAAAGGGCTTATGGACATAAATAAACAGTTACAGGCCACTACTAGAATGATTATACAGAACCAAATGGCCTTAGATATGCGGCTGCTGAAGGAACATGGAGTGTGTGGATTTTTAAAGAACAGTACAGATCACTGTTGTATACATATCCCCAATATTGCTGCAGATGTAGAGCATGATTTGGATCAGTTAGAAAAAGTTGAGGAAGGAACACAAGAAATTGAAAAAGACATGACGGAAAGCTGGATAGATAAAAGTTTTAAAGAATTGGGCCTGAACTTGAAGTCCTGGATAAGATCGCTAATTGGAACACTGCTGCTATTGATTATAATCTTCCTGGTGATATATCAGATGTATCTTTTTATTAAAAGAGAACTCGATAAAAAAACAACATGGAGTTGAAAAATTCTAACTGCTCTGTCAAGACAACATGAATTGCCTAAAAATGATCCACCACCATGTGACAATCATGGGTTTATATCATATGAATTATCAGAAATATAATAAATCATTAATATGAGAGTATTGAAATTGATTATCAATACTCTCAAAGGGGGGAAATGTTGTTACAAGAAAATTCTGACTGGTTGGGATGGGTAACTGTTTCAGCAGTAAAGCTAAAAGAGCACTTTGACTAATCAAGGTAATTTAAGTGGGCAAGGTAATCGGGAGGGGCTGATAATGATGTAAATTAGAATAGGTATTTGTTCAAGCTACAGAATTAAAAAAAGATTTCAAGATATATTTGTATAAGCAATTAGAAAAAGCACAAACCATGTCCAAAGGGAGCATTAAACAATACAATGGAAAGGAGGGGTAATAACTGTATTGAGATCACCATGCGAATGGACGGAAACTTCTGTGAGAATAGACATGGACCGAAGCTTTCTCATGGGAATAGGCTGACAGACCGAAACCTCTCTTAGGGGAGTGGACTGAAAGCTTTTCTTTAACAAAATTATGGGGATAAATTCTATGGAGAACCAATCAGAGTGATAGATAAAGGAATATGTAATCCTCTTATGTAATCATCTTATGCATATGCATGATCATATGATTTGCTTTGTTAAAATTGTATAAAAGGACTATGAAAATGTACGGACGATGCAACACACCTTTGAGGGGCTACCCTCTGTGTTCCCCAGCGCTGCAAATAAAGAAGTGCCTGGTTATCTGTAACTGTGTAGAGAAGTTTTTCTCGTCGTGATTGCGACCCCGTCAACACTACCAGCAGGCATGAAATTCGGTAGCGAACATAGATTAGCAAGCGAAACAGGGAAACGCAGAGCCCAAAGATTTGTTTGGTACAGAAGGACTTCCCAGGGAAGGAGAAATCCTGCAACAGCTTTCAGTCCTAGCCCCTTTCTGGGGTGAGTTGGAGTCAAACGTTTGCCATCTTGATACCAGGCTGTGGGCATCCCCAGAGAAAGCCTGATGGCAAAGGTTGGCTTCCCAGGGAAGCAAAGAATCCAGAACGCCAGGCTTTATAGATCGTGAAATTCGCTTAATAGAGAAGATAAGACCCAGCAACAGCCTTCAGTCCTAGCATCTTTGGTGTTGAAGAAGAAACAGATTGTTTCCTTTTGAGACATGGCTCCTAACAGCTTCCAATAAAATAGGAGATGAACATGGACGGGACAGCGATACACAAAATGGCACAGCCCAAAGCTTTGTTTGGTTCCAGAAGCACTTCCCAGGGAAGGAGAAATCCAGCAACAGCTTTCAGTCCTAGCCCCTTTCTGGTGTGATTTAGAGTCGAATGTTTGCCATATTGAAACCAGGCTCTGGGCAGTTCCAGGGAAAGCCTGGTGACAAACGTTGGCTTCCAAGGGAAGCAAGGAAACCCAGAACCCCAGGATTTGTGGGGTTAGAAAATTCACTTAATAGAAAAGAGAAGAACCAGTAAAAGTATTTAGTCCTAGCGCCTTTGGTGTGAGAAACAAGGTTGACAATTTTCATTAGAAAAGCGACTCGTAGAAGCAGTCACGAAAATCAGAGGCAAACATGGACTAGATAACGAAGCAAGGAAGCAGAGAGCACAAAGCTTTGTTTGGCTACAGAAGCACCTCTCAAAGAAGGAGAAATCCAGCAACAGCTTTCAGTCCTATCCTCTTTCTGGGGTGACTCAGAGAAGAACGTTTGCCTTATTGAAACCAGCCTCTGGGCAGCTCCAGAGAAAGCCTGGGGTAGCAAACGTTGGCTTCCCAGGGAAGTAAAGAAGCCCAGAACACCAGGATTTGTGGGGCTACAAAAGCACTTAAGGGAAAAGATAAGACTCAGCCACAGCCTTCATTCCTAGAGCCTTTGGAGTGGGAGAAGAGCTTGACCATTTCCATTTGAGACACGGCTCCTACCAGCAGCCACGAAAATCGCATGCCAACATGGACGAGATAGGTAAGCAGGGAAGCGCTTTCTGGGGGGAGTTAGAGTCAAATGTTTGTCATATTGAAAGCAGGCTCTGGGCAGCTCCAGAGAAAGCCTGGTGGCAAAAGTTGGCTTCCCAGGGAAGCAAAGAAGTCAAGAATGCCAGGATTTGTGAAGTTAAAAATTTGCTTATTAGAAAAGAGAAGACCCAGCAACAGCCTTCAGTCCTAGCATCTTTGGTGTGGAAGAAGAGCTTGAACATTCCAATTTGAGACATGGCTCCTACCAACAGTTACGATAATTGGAGGCAAACATGGACGAGATAGCAAAACACAAAATGGGACAACACAAAGCTTTGTAGCTTTGTGTTTCTTTACAAGAAAGGACAGAGGGAAGATCCGG
>NW_010198257.1:0-17990 GCF_000695765.1 Mesitornis unicolor
CTGCAGAGAGCGATGCCAAAGGTGAGCACCAGTCCCTTCTGTCTATGGGGCTGGGGATGATGGACACCAGGGAGTCTCGGGTGCCCTGGTGTGGTCCAATGCCAGGGACATCATGGTCTGTGTCTGTGGGTGGATTACCCCAAGGTGGACGTAGGAAGGATCAGGGCCTGCTCTGGACTTGACTCCAGCCGTTAACCCAATGCCAGAAAGCATAATCCATCAGAATGACCGAAAAGCCCCATTGCTGCACAATGGCTGTAGGGCTGCAGGCCTTCAACACATTTTCTCTCTGTTCTCTCCACACTGCTTGGTGATTCTGTTAGCACTGAGGTCTCTTCTCCTGACAATCAAAGTTACTGTAAGTGCCAGTTTCCTATTTCACCCTTCCCCTCTTGGCACCATATGCAATGTCCTGCTTTGGCATCTTAGCTTGCAATGAACAGTTGGTTCAATAGTCTCTTTTTAAAAAAATAAATATGCCTTATATTCTGAGTAATTTAAATTGCAATTCTTTTTAAGAAGTAGTCCCAAACTCATCCTGATATCTATTCCTGAAATGCAGGGCTTCACCTTTCCAAACATTTTTTTGTATGTCTCCAAAATCTTGATGATGGTTGGACAGTAACTCAGGTTCTCCTTGCAGATGTCAACAGTGATGGACTGGGCAGAGTTGAGGTGAGTTCAGCTCTTGCAGAGGCTTTCAGGCCTCTATTCTTGGCTGCAAGAAAGCCCAGTTTTGTGGGAGGACAAATCCCACAATTCCCTCTTGAGGCTGGGAATTTCCCATGTCTCTGCTGTGGCTGTCATTACCTTCCTTGCACAGTACCAGCCCAGCCCAAGGGTGTGCATGATGGGCACCAGGAGGGTGAGGCTGCTGCCTTTTCTGTTTTACAGGTCTGCAGACAAAACTGCCATGAAGATTCCCTGTATGTCAACTTATGAGAAAGTTAGAGGTGATGCAACCATCTTCTGAGTTCTCCAACACAAGACATGGCATTCACATGGCTCCTCGCTGACTCTCTCTCCCCCCTCCATGAGGATTTGTGGGCATTTTCTGGACATTGACTGATCTGGGTGAAGGAATTGAATGTACCATTAGCACATTTTATGACAATACGAACCTGGAGGTGTTGTTGATACTTTTGAGGGACAAAAGGCATTGTAGAGCATAATATACACCAAAGAGACTTTTTTTTTTGCACAGCTTCTGCCCATAAAAATAAAAGTTAGAGAGGCTTCCCAGAACAGGCTGCAATACAATTAAGAGAGGCTTCCCAGAACAGGCTGCAGTACAATTATTTTAAAACCTCTCTTTCTGTTTAACCCAACTCTCTGCAGAATGGAAACCCCATGCCCTGCTTCCAAAGCCTGGCAGTCCCTTCCCTGTCCTGCAGACATGCCCTGCTCTGACTCATCCAGCAGCAGTGAGGCAATGGTGGGTAGATCCAGCATAGGCACCCAAACTCCCTATCCCTATGGCACTATCCCCATGGCACTATCCCCATTCCTGGATGGCCAGAGGTGGCAGGTTCTGCTCTCTAAGCAGCTGAGGGAGCGGCAGAAGAGGTGTCTGCTCTGGGCTTTGCTGTGCCTGAGAACAACCCAAATGTAGCTGGAGATGCCTTCCCACAGAGTGAAGGCTGAAAGTCTGTTGGTGCTCCTCTGTTGATGGATGCCTATTGTCTCAGGCTTTTTAATTGGATCCTGTCTCAGGTTGTTCTGCTGGTTGAGAGAGGACTGAGTTCCCTGACGTCTGGTTTTGCCATGGGGTCTGGGAAGCTCTCCTGCTCTCTGTGCCTTGGCAAGACTCACATCTGGGAGCAGTGATGGACCCAGTTTTCCCCAGGTTCCTTTTCCGCCACGTGCTACTCATATGACCCTTTAAATAGAGTGGACGCCTGGTTCTGGTAAGATCCAAATTTCTATGTTAAGAGATCAGAAATTAGGAGGGCAGCAGAAGAACAGAATCTTCAAGAGGGTTTCTTGCAGGGGGATCCACTGGAGAGCAGGCATGAAGGGCAAATCCACTGGTAGAGTTATACAGTGTCAGTAACCTGTCTGTCTGCATGGAGAAGGGAGGGATCTTAAAGACCTGGGAACTAGGAGGGCAGCAGAAGAACAGCATCTCCAAGAGGACTTTTTGCAGGTGTATCTGCTGGAGAGCAGGCAGAATGGGCAAGTCAAGTGGTTTAGCAAGACAATGGCAGTGGCCATTCTCTGTCAGTGGAGGAGGGAGGGATTTAGCCACCAGGATGGACTTTCTACTCCTGAAAAGCTGAGTAGCAGCAATGCTGGCAGTGTAGAGGCAATTTGTGAACCCACAACATGCCTGTGATACACCAGGCTCGTATCTGTGCATTGCAGATGGGCACCTGTGTCTGCCTAGAAGACAGATGTAAATTTGGGCACCCTTTTACAATTAAGAATGGTCAGGAAGGAAGTGACAGACAGAGAGATGAGGGCAGGGGGATATCCCTGGATTTTCAAGGGATCTTCAGCAGTCTGGCCTCTTAGGACTTGTCCTAAAAACACAGTGGATCCCATAGTGGAGCACGGTCTCATCTGGGCTTGGCACCACCTCAGCTCAGTCCAGACGCTGCTCCCCTCGGCTGCTGGGGCTTGACTGACCTTTCTCTAAAATAAGCCCTCCCTTTCCCACCTCTGCTATCTCAGTGCTGAGGTATTCAGCTCCTGTCTGCTTTACATGCTCAGAAGTCAACCACATGACTGCTTGACCAGACCACTACTTTGTACGCACAGCAGTGCCTCTTATATTTAGAAATGAGATTTTTCCTCCCAGTCCCCAAATTAAACCCATCCGCTCCCTCACATACATGCATGTTCCCATCATGCTTTGCTGGTGTTGAGCTGGGCTTGAAGCAGATGTGAAAATAGCAGCAGCAGCAGCTGTAAAACTCCAGGAAAGAGTCCAAAAACTGATGAGGGAGGGTAGAGGGCTGGAGGTCCTGACACTGGCTCTTTACATGGCTATGGCCCCAGTTGGCTGTGTTCTGGACTGGACAATGAAGAAGACAGGGTGAATCCTTCCACCCCTCTTACAAAGGCATTTTCAGCACAGTTTATGTGGCTTTGGAGTGCCAGCACCCAAATTAGCACATCTCAAGCGACAAGTGACATTGGACACCATAAGAGCAGGAGATGGTGGCTTCATGTTTCACCTGTACCTTCTCCTTGGGCCTCTGTGCTGGTGAGGGATGTCTCAGCAGCAGTTGTTGAGCCTGCATGCAATAGCTCTGCTTGGACTGATGTTCCCTGGGACTCTGGACCTGTGGAAGAGGTCTTCCTTTGCTTTTCCCCACCTCTGACCTGGTTTTGGATCAAAAGTGCTGCCATGTTTTCTTCACAGCCGTACTGACAGTGGCTTTTCTCGTGGGCAAGGTTTTGCACTGTTGAGCCCCTCTGCTGTCTGCATGCACCTCCAAGATCAAGGCAGAAGGCATCAATTCCAGCCCTGCCTCCAAGCTTCTGCTCATGCAGTTGGCTCCCACCCTCCTTCCTCCTTTCCTGACCATGGAGCTGGATTTGTCCTGCTCCTACCTGCATCCCAACCTTGTCCCTGAGCTGCCCCATGCACTCCAAGGGCCTATATAAAAGTTATCAAGAGGGTTTAGCTTTATCCCCGGGGTGGTGATGGTAGGTGTTGATGTGGGATACTTGAGATGTCAAGGGATGAAGGTTGACCCTGGGGTGCATGTTGGAGGCTGCTGTTGTTGACTTCCCATCCTCATATGTCCACAGATGGATACCCGTCTGCCTGCCCACTGACTGAGGCTTTCAACCCAGTCACCCTGCCCTAGAGGTGGGTGGGTGTGGGGTGCAGAAGACCAGGCATAGTCACCCTTCGACCTGAGTATGGGAAAATGGGCTCAGACATCTTCAACTCAGCCATTTTGGAGGCCCCTGCTGCCAGGACACTTCCAGCAGGAAGGATAATCCTTGAACCAGAGGTCTCAGGGGACAATTTCTGCCTTTCAGGATGTGGGGCACAGCAGCCAGGAGTAAAGCAGCTCACTCTGATCTGTTTGGGGGGTTCAATCAAAGACAGAGGAGACACATCAACTGCTCACATCAGAACAAATCCTTTATCATTTGTTTGCTACAGATTCTCTGCTGATATATGTGCTTCTGTACTGGTCACTTAACAAGATGATCAGTACCCATGAACTGGCCTTGGCTGTCGGCACCAGCCTGGTTGATGAGATGTGCTGAAGAGATGCAGGACCTGGAGGGTATGGCTGTCTAAGGCTGCAGCCATCAAACCATCCCCCTGTGTCATCCTGGGCAGTAGGGATGGCAGTAGGGGGTGGTCTGGCTCACATCCATTCATGGCAAAGAGGTGTGGATACAGTGAGGAGCTCAGCATAGTGTCGGCATCAAAGGATAATGGGGGCAGGGATGTCTCTAGGCTGGCTGGCCCTGCTGGCACTGTGGGTCCATCTCTTCAGGATAAAGGTGATGATGGGGGTGGATGCCAGGAGGAGAAGGGTGAGGGCAGAGCGCAGGATCCAGACCCAGCGGGGCATGGCTGGCCCTGGAAGAGAGAAAGGTCATAATGTGGACAAGGCAGGTCAGAAGGGCTCATGAGCAATCATTCACTTCTGGGTGGGAGCACTGTCTTGGGTGATGGGCTGCTGCCTATCAGAGAAATGCACACCTTGTGATTATCACTGTCCTACACTGGGACCATCCCAGACACTGAGCAGACCACCCAGCTCATGTGTTCAATCATCAGATGCCTGGGGAACCTTCTAGTTCATGCAGATTTCCCCAGCTTTCCTGGTATCAGCTCATAAAATACAGAGGCGAGACCTTGGAGCATCCCTGGCATAGCCCAGGCTTTATTGGGAGTCCCTGTCTGCATCAGAGATGGGTGATGGAGGCAGACGGAGATCCCCTGGGAGGGGATTTCTCTCTAGAGCACCCCGTGGTGGAGAAGGGTCACTTAGGGGAAGGACGCCGATGCCATGCCCCAGTGCCCCAGCACATAGCTCTGTCTTCAGCAGACCCACGTAGTCAGAAGTGCCCTGTCCCTTCTGCCCACACCACCATGCCGTGTCTCACCTGTGACTGCCAGGTGCCGAGGACCACTGAGGGCAGAGGTCCTCACCCAGTTTCTCTCATTTCAGTGCTGACACCCACAAGCATGTGGCCCTGCACTCCCCTGGGTGACATTCAGAAGCATGAAGTAGATCAGCTGCCCTCATTGGGCTTTCAGGCTGTACTCCTCCACCCCATCCTTGCAGAAGATGATTCAGGTAGCAGGAAACTGCCGTTAAGGAGCAGGGAAGCAAGATCTGTCCCCCATCTTGAGCATGGAATGTGTTCATGAAGGGAGCAGGAGCTGGGAAGTCACCTGGAGAGATTGCACAGAGACACCTTGAGCAGTGTTACATTTGTCATGGCTGGAAAATGTCCTGGATCAGGGAAGGGAAGACTCTTCTCTCCAGGGGTTCACACAGGGGGAACAAATCCCCTCTCCATTCACATCTCCGCTCCCACACATCTCACTCCTCCTGCCCATCCCCTGCCTACCAACACCTTGGGTGTTGCAGATGTCCTGGGCTGTCATGCTGGCACCTGCAGCATGGAGAAGAGAGCATTTTGGTTAGGGTGGAGGTTATGCGGCTCATTCAGCTGCACCTGCCCAGGTCCCCACTACTGAGAGACTGTTGGGCAGCACCTTCCAAGCCATGCGTCTCCATCCTGCACCTCCTCTCCTGACACAACCCCAAGCCCATTTTAAGTGGGTTTGTTGTTCCTGGTGGATGACCCCGGATCCCAAAAGCACTCCAGCATCTGCCAGTCCCATGCTATGTGACGAACCCGCTTAGATGTTTAGGAAAAATTCACTCTTTGCTCAGAGCTAAGCCACAGCTGGCAAAAGCAAATGTCTTCCCTCATCAGAGCAATTCTGCTTCTTGTTGCTGCATGGCTGCTCCACACACCCTTTCCTCATCCTCCCCAGTGTCCAGGATGGGCCACGTCCTGACCTGCTTGGCAATCCTCCAGTTATGAACCCCAAGGCAAAGAATTCCTCCAACTCGCATATCAGCAGCAGGAGGAAGGCAAGGCAAGAAGAAACCAGCCTGGCACATCCCACCTGCCCCAGCATCTTTTGGGGTGCTGAGGGAGCACCGTCTCCTTGAAGCGTCTGCTTTCTTCTAAGCTGGGGACAGAGCTTCAAGAGCTGCCTGGCCCGTGGTTTGCAGCGTGCCTGGGACTGGTCCTGCTGCGCGTCTGTGGCTGGCAGTGCCTTTCCCACAACAAGAGGCTGTGATGAGGTGGGGCTGTGCCTCAGTCCCCACTGCGGACACTGTGCCTGTAGAGCCCCCACTTTCATTTCCGTACACTCAAACACCAAAACATGAGCCATGTTTGCCTGTCCCTCGGAGGCAGTCACCTTGTTTCAAAACCTTCCTGTCCCTTGCCCTGCACCGTGCTTTGCATCATCAGGGCCAGAGCTACGTGTGTTGCTCATGCCCTGGGTTGTGCCATCATTCCCGGCATTCCCATGATTCATGGGGTGAATCATGGGAATGACCCTAAAGGCCTCATTGCTGCAGCATGGCAGTGGGACTGTAGATCTTTAACACCTTTTCTCCCTGCTGTCTTCACACCATTCGGTCATGCTGCCAGTGCTGGCACAACCTCTGATGACAACCTGAGTGCCAATTCCCACTGCATCCTTCCTCTCTTGGCATGGGGCATAACATCCTTCTGCTTTGTTGTCTTCACTTGCA
Organism: Mesitornis unicolor; assembly: GCF_000695765.1. Taxonomy (NCBI): domain Eukaryota; kingdom Metazoa; phylum Chordata; class Aves; order Mesitornithiformes; family Mesitornithidae; genus Mesitornis; species Mesitornis unicolor. The sequence goes on from NW_010198257.1 coordinate 6,762, forward strand.
ATGCACATCTTGTCCATGAGTCACTGTTTTTAATAAATCCCTTTTATATAATTACCAGTAAATTTAATCTCCATTATTTATTTTCTTAATAAATACTCCCAGTCCCATCCTGATATCTACTCTTCAAACCTCGGGTTCATCACTTCAAAATCTGGTTTTGGATGTCTCCAAAATCTTGATGTTGGTTGGATGGTAACTTAGATTCTCCTTGCAGATGTCAATGCTGATGGACTGGGCAGAGTTGAGGTGAGTTCAGCTCTTGCAGAGGCTTTCAGGCTGTGCAAGCTCGACTTGCCTACAACATGGCGTGGTTTAGGGGAGAGGAAAATACCAAGCTCCCATGAGGCTGGAATTTTCTCATGGGTCTGCTGTGACAGTCATCCTCCCTCTTGCACAGTGCCAGCCCAGCACAAGGGTGTGCATGATGGGCACCAGGAGAGTGAGGCCACTGCCATTTCTAATTTTTAGGTCTGTAGACAGAACTGCTATGAAGATTCACTGTATGCCAACTTGAAAGAAAACAAGAGTTGTTGCAGCCATCAGACATGGGGACATGAAAACTGATACAGCACGGAGATCTGCAAAGAGCTTTCTGGTTCAAAACTCAGCATTAATGTAAACCAGAGCTAACATCTGATGATAATTTGGATGCAAGATCATGATCTACAAGAACACAGGTGACCCCATGACTACACCTGGTATTTTAGCACTCAAATGGCATGGGCTTTTTTGGGTATGGTGATGGTAAGAAATGTCTATTTCCTGGGATTTTGGCTTGAAAAGGAAAGCAGGGGCAAAATGGGGAAGGAGAGGACGTAGCAGAGCATGAAGATGAAGCTTTTCGGGTCTGGTAGATGTCTCAGCTGAGCTCACGCAAGGCACAGGCAATCTCTTTTTCCATCCTCATATATCTCAAGGGTCCCTTCCTATCTTTACAGGCATCACTTTGTGTCTCTAGGGCTGTCTTTGTGCAGCTCAGTCCCATTCCTTGAGGGAGTGTATAAGACAGAGGATCAGTCTGTGATATGAATTAATAGAAGTTTATTCTTCATTTGAGCAAAACCACATCATCACTGCACATAGCTATGAACACAGACGTACTGACACAGCAGTGCACATGTATCTGTGCACCCTTACATTGATATGTGCATCAGTGAGGATAGGTGGAACATACCTGTAGTTGTATAACACAGCTTATGTATACATACATTACACTTCACACAGAGGGATGAAGACATCTTCACTTCAGTTACTCACCTATACAGTTGCAATATATGTAATGTACTTTCTATGGATTTATATGTCATACATTTAAAAAAACATATACAAGTCAAAATATACTTTTGCTTAAGGTCATCCAGAATACATTTATAATAGCTGTGCAAAAGGGTTGGGCATGGTGGACAGCTTTGGTGTGGACATTTGTGCAGGGACAGGACTTGTGGGTTGGTGTGACCTTCCTGAGACGAGCGCTGGCAAATGCCAAGCAAGAAGTGGAGAAGACAGTTGAAGGGGTTGGTGCATGGCAGGTTCATGCTGATGGAGAAGACAACTGAAGGGGTTGGTGCATGGCAGGTTCATGCTGATGAATCACTGTGCCTGGTGGGTGGAAATGGGGTTGAGAAGCCCTTTCCCATGACAGCAAACCCCAAGTAAGCCCAACAGGGACAGACCAGCCGCATTTTACCAATGCAGGAGCTCTCTGCCAGAGAGAAAAGGCCAACGTGATCAGGTCTCCCCATGTACTTGCCAAGCTGGAGTGTTATCTGGGCTGGCTATGTGAGTGGCTCACCATGGCTTACGTTGTGCTGGTGTTCATCTCTTGCACGCGAGGCTTTAGAGTCAAAAAGAAACCACATTATTTCACCTGCTGGCTCGAAGCCCCTGCAAGCAGCTGGCCCTGGGCTATAGGAGTGCTGAAGGCAGCTGTGTACCTTGGATAATCAGCCTAGGTTCACTAGCTAGCAAAAATAATAGCCTATTTGGGCCAGTACTGTGTTCCTAGGTGGCCCCATGTTTATTTTATGTTGTTGTTTTCCCTATGTTGTTTTTATTCTTCCCCTTGAATTTCCTCAAAATATTGCATCAGGCATCTCAGAATGACCCATTGTTTCAGCTTGTGAGAGTAAAGCTTACAAGTCTGACAGCAGTAGCAAAGCACTGCCAGTCTGTGTGATGAGGAAAACTGTTTTGAGAAGATACAGGGAGAAAAAAACCTGATTTCTGTGTGGAAAATATCTTACTGTTAGAGAAGTGTCTCCCTTTTCAAGGAGAAAGGGACTTCAGATGAGGCAGGTGGACGCAAAAAGAAATAGCTTTTACACCAAGTCCATCAATGGGGTTGTTGTTGGGAATGGCCTCGTGGGACTACCCCAGTTGAAGCCAGCAGTGCAGACCCTGACCAGCACATCCCAACCCTGAGGGCCCCACTTCCCGGTTTGTCACAAGATCTGTGCTACAACTCACCCTGTTGCATCCAACATGGGCAATGCTGCAATCTGTTTGAGTCAAAACCCATGCTGTTAGCCCTTGCTTGCCGTTCTGGGGAGGATTGACACCCACCCTGTCTTTGAGCAGTAGATGCCCTGGAGTCAGCATTGAATTCCCTGCCCTTCCTTCCTCCCTCTAATTTCACCCCAGTCTCTGGGAGCAGAACAAGCTGCCCTTCCAGCCATGGCTGAGAAGCAGGGATGCTGGGGTTTGGCTGCATTTCCCCCACCCTGCAGCACTTTCTCTCTTTCCTCAACCAGCAGACCTTTATCTGGTGCTCTGTGCCCACATGTGAAACCAGAGTCACCCTGCACATAGACTAAGAACCACCGATGGTGGGGAGATTTCCCACACTCACCCCTTTGCTGCAGCCTGTGGTTCCAGAGTTTGCGCCGAGATGCTTTTCTTGCCAGTGCTTTTAAATGGACCCAGATCCTTATCTGCTGCACTCCACTTTGAAGTAGAAATCATGTTGAATTTAAAATGTAGGGGTGGGGGGAAATGCCAGTCTCATGGGGTTTTGATTGCATTCTGTGGCCAGAGCATGTAGACACTCACCCCTTTGCTGCAGCCTGTGGTTCCAGAGTTTGCGCCGAGATGCTTTTCTTGCCAGTGCTTTTAAATGGACCCAGATCCTTATCTGCTGCACTCCACTTTGAAGTAGAAATCATGTTGAATTTAAAATGTAGGGGTGGGGGGAAATGCCAGTCTCATGGGGTTTTGATTGCATTCTGTGGCCAGAGCATGTAGGGAAGTCTTGTGTCTTCTGCCAGCAGAAGCTGGTGTGGGCATGCAAGGAAGAAGTGGCGTGCAACATAGCTGGGAGAAATCTTCCCTTTTTTATTGGCAACAGTTTTCCACCTCCCACTGGGAGATTAATTGCTGAGATTGGTCATGGGATTGGGAAAGGTCTTGCGTAGCAGCTCAATGAGGGGAGGAGATGGGGAGCATGAAGAGATAAAGGGTTTGCGGTCCCTAAAACTTTGTGCAGCTACTGAGACCAGAGCACAGCTGGTGGATGGGGACAGGGATGTCTGCGGTGCCACAGGGCAGCCAGCCCATGAGAAAGGTGTCCCCAAGGACACAGGGGTGCACGGTTCACCCAGAGGGAGGAGGTGGTACTCACTGCATTGCGCTGTACACGGCGGCTTCTACATCTTTCCTGGAACATCCTGCTGCCTGGAAAGGAGGCTGGAAAGGGTTTTGGGTTCTGTGTGTGGGCTGTGATGGGGCCATTGGGGTCATTCTCATGGATGATGCTTCCTTGCATTGGGTCCATGGTTAAAGTTAAGCCCAGGGAATCCCTGCACCTCCAAGCATCCACCCCAGGAGAATCCACCCACAGACACTGATCATGATGCCCTCAGACAAGGACCACCCCAGGGCATTTTTAATGCCCTCATCTCATTTGGTTAGAAGGGCACTGACTGAGCTCATCCAGATGGCCCTACCCAGGTTCCCACTACTGAGTCCTTTCTTGGAAGCACCTTCCCACCCATGCTTGTCCAACAGACATCGACTTGGCCTCCTCAACTGAAATCCACCCAAGACCATTTTGGGTGGGTTTGTGCTTCCAGATGGATACCCCTGCTTCCGCAGACCACTCCAGCATCTGCCTGGCCACATGATATAACCTAACCACCCTCAGAGATGTTGAAAATTTGCCCTTTGCTCAGAACTTCAACACAGTTGGAGGAAACAATAGTCATCTTTTTCCACTCATCAAAGCAGCTCTGCCTCTTATTGCTGCACAGCAGCTCTGCACACGTTTTCTGCATCCTCACCGGTGTTTTTTGGATGGGCCTGGTCTTACCCCATTCAACAGTCCTTAACCCCAAGGCAAAGAATTACCCCAACTAACCCAGCAGCACCAGGAGGAAGGCAAGGCAAGAAGAAAACAACCTGGCACATCCCACCTGACCCAGCATCTTTTGGGTGATGCGGGAGTGCCCTCTCCTTGAAGTGTCTGCTTTCTTCTGATCTGGGGACAGCGCTTCAAGAGCTGCCTGGCCCGTGGCTTGTAGCACACCTGAGACTGGTCCTGCTCCATTTCTGTGGCTTGCAGTGCCTTACCCACAATGAGAGGCTGAGACGAGTGGGGGCCGTGCCTCAACCCCCACTGCAAATGCTGCTTCTGCAAAGCCCCTGCTTTATTTTCTGTACACTGAGACAAAAGAACACAAGCCGTGTTTGCCTGTTCCTCGAGGGTAGCGTCTTGTCTTCAAAGCCCTCCTGTCCATTGCCCCCCACCCTGCTTTACATCATCAATGTCAGAACTACCCAAGTTGCTCATGCCCTGGGCTGTGACGTGTAGGTGGACATCCCCAGCTCCTCATGCAGCCAGAAAACAACATCAGCCTCTTACAAAGCCTTTTGGGTGCCAGGAACGTGATGGGAGGTGTCAGTGTGGAAGGCTTGAGATTCTGTGTGTGGAAGGTTGAGTTTGGGGTGCATGATGGGGAGCTGCTGATGCCAAGACCCCATCCCCATCTGCCTGCAGCAAGACATCTGCATGACTATCTCCTGGAAGAATTTTTAAGCCCAGACCCACTGCCCCACAGATGGATGGGTGTGGGAAGCCGAGGGTCAGGCATGGCCACCCCTTGGAACCTGACCATGGGTAAATGGGCTGAGCCATCCTTAGCTCGGCACTTTTCCAGGCCACACCTGCAAGGGTAATGCCAATAGGAAAATAAACCCTTAGATCAATGGGTGCAGGGAATGGCAGCTCCCTCCCATGATACGTGGCTCCGCCAGCCAGGATTAAACTGCTCTCCCAGCTAGCTTCTGAAAAATCATTCAAAGACAGAGGACACACATCAACTGCACACTTCAGAACAAACCCTTTATAACTCACATCCCACAGACTCTCTGCTCACCAAGGTGCCTCTCTGCGGGACACCGTAGTCAGCTGGCCTGTGCCCAGGGGACAGCCCTTGGTTGACAGTATCAGACTGGTGAATGGGAAGTGCTTGAGGGATACAGGAATGGGGAAGCTTGAGGGATACAGTATCTTCCTGTGTCCTGCTGGGCTGCAGGGATTAACCAGGTAATGGAGACGCTGCTTTCTACAATCAAGAGTGCTATGTTGAGAGATTAAATAGAGCTCAGATTGTGTGAGATTCAACTGGCTTTTGTCTGAGAATAGAGCAAGGCTGATCAAAGCAGAGCAAAGTTAGCAAGTTCTCAAAGTATCTTGACTCCAGCTGGGATTCTAGGGAATGTAGGGCTCATAATCCACTTCTGGTGGATAAACATGGGGACAGGGGGGAGCCCAGAGCAGTGAGGGCATCAGAGGACAATGGGGACAGGGATGTCTCTAGGTTTGCTGGCCCCGCTGGTGCTGTGGCTACATCTCTCCAGAACGAGGGTGATGATGGGGGCAGACACCAGCAGGAGTAGGGTGAGGGAAGAGCGCAGAATCCAGACCCAGAGGGGCATGGCTGGCCCTGGAAGAGAGGAGGGTAACAACGTGTATAAGACAGGTCCAGGAGCAATGACATAGTAAGAATGGTTCATGAGCAATCACTCACCTCTGTGTGGGAGCACTGTCTGGGGTGATGAGTTGCTGCCTATCAGAGAAATGAAGAACTTGTAAGTCTCACCGTCCTGCACTGGGACCATCCCAGACTCAGAGCGCATCCTCTAAGCTCATGTATGGCTTCATCAGGTGCATGGGGAACCCCTCAGCTCATGCAAATCTCCCCACATTCCCTAGTATTGGCTCATAAAAACTGAGGGAAGACCTTGGAGCATCCCAGGCACAGCCCAGGCTCTATCTGTAGTTCTCGACCTGGCTTCCATATCCTAGGCACTGCTGAGACCTATTTCTGCATCAGAGGTGGGTGATGAAGGTACAAAGGGAGCCCTAGGAGGAGATGTCTCTCTCTGGAGCATGTCTTGATAGAGAAGGGACACTCAGCCATGGGTAGGACACCAATGCCATGCCCTGCCTGTCGAAGCACACAGCTCTGTGCTTTGCATGGTGGGAAGTGCCCTGTGCCTTCTGCTCACACCACCGTTCTGTGTCTCACCTGTGACTTCCAGGTGCTGAGGAGCACTGAGGCCAGAGCTCCTCACCCAGTTGCTCTCATTCCTGTGCTGGTACCCACACGTGTATGTCCCTATGCTCCTCAGGGTGATGTTCAGCAGTATGGTGTAGCTCAGTTGCCCCCATTGGGCTTTCAGGCTGTACTTCTCAACTCCATCCTTGCAGAAGACGATTCGGGTAGCAGGTGATCCTGGCAGAATTAAACACCTGGCCACAACTGTGTCACCAGGCTGAGCAGAATTTAAGTCAAGGCTTAGATGAGGAGCCAGAAGTTCACCTGGGTAGAAGGGTGTTATGCAGGAATGCTATGGGCCAGTGTTCATGATGGCAGGACAGCAAATTACTTTGGCTCAGAGAGGGAAGACTCTCTCATCCAAGGGGTTTTACCCAGAGAAGAAAACTCTTTCTCAGCTCTACCCTAAAATATCTCCCTTTTCTGAATACACTCCTGTGCTTACCATCCCCTGGGGAGCTGCAGATGTCCTGGACAGTCACACTGGCACCTGCAGATGGGACAGAGAGGGTTTTGATTACAGGGGAAATGACTGAGCTCATCCACAAAGGCCCACCCAGGTCCCCACTGGACCAGCATATTCCCACCTGTTCATCTCCATTCTGCATTTCCTTCATCTTCTTGAACCCTGCCTTATCCTGTTTGGGTTGATGTGTCCTTACTCATGGGTGACCGAGCTCACACATGGCCCTGCACCCTCACCATGTCAGGCAGCGCATCTCTTCTGCACTCTCTTCATATTCACCAGGTGTCTTTTTCTCTGTATCACCACTCACTGCCCCAGCTTGCCCATTATAGGGCTCTACATCCCATCAGCAAAGAGCCCTCAATGAAAACTAATCCAACAGCCTGAGTGTCACCTCTCTAAATGCACTGCTCGCAGAGCACTGCAGGCAGAAAGCTTCTTTTCATCAAACATGACTGGTGCCATTGCCACAAGGAAACAGATTTTGATTTCAATTCAGAATAATAAGAATGACAAAGCTCTGTCTGTCCCCTTCCCCATGCACGTGTCCCACAAGACAGTTTTCTGGATGCTCAACAGAGAACATCACCCATAATTCAGTAAAAATAAAAGAGAAACAAAGCAGCCATACACCCCTCTTTTGTCAAAAAATAGGGGACGTCAATGTGCGGTATGGCTTTGCTAAAAGAGATGATGGAACCATTGGTGTGTTCAAGCTGGTTATGTACCCCAAAAAGTGCTTTATGAAGAGCTTGTGGGCATTAAATTTAAGGTTAGATAGGCCTATGGACATGTCTTTCCAAAATGGGATGCAATAATTAAAACAATGCTTATTATTTAATCCAGCTCTGCAAAACAAAGTTTCCATGCCCTATATCCCAGCAATCCCATCCTTGTCCTACAGACTTACCCTGCTCCGACTCACCCAACAGCAGCAACGCGATGGTGGGTAGATCCAGCATGGGCACCCAACCTTCTGCACCCTATGTCACCTTCTCCCTTCTTGACCGTCTGGGCTGGCAGGCTCTGCTTTCTGAGCAGCTGAGGGAGCAGCAGAAGAGGTGTCTGCTCTGGGCTTTGCTGCACCTGGAACAACCCACATGTGTCTGGGGGTGCCTTCCCACAAAGAGGAGCCTGAAAGTCTATTGGTGCTCCTCTGCTGAGCCCTGCTCTTGATCACAAGCTTTTCTCACTGCCTGTTCTGGCTTCTTCCCATTGGTGAAGGGTCGCTGACTGACCTGACCTGTCACTGACTGGGATCTGGGTGGCTCACAGCAAGCAGCTTCTCCTGCTCTCTGTGCCATGTCCAGACCCATGTCAGGGACTAGAGATGGACCCAGTTTCCCCATGGTTTCTCTCCCACCCAGGGCTACACATCTGACACTTTAAATAGAGTGGAGTCCTGGGTATGAGAAGACTCAACATTCTAACTTAAGAGCCTGGAAACTAGAAGGGCAGCAGTGAAACAACATCTCCTAGAGGATTTTTTACAAGTGGATCAAGTGGAAAGCAGGCATGATGGGCAAGTCAAATTGGTGTAGCAGGACTACAGCCTGTCTGTGTGCATGGAGCAGGGAAGGATTTAGCCATGGGGATGGACTTTCTGGACCTTGGAGATGGGAAGCAGCAACACCGGAGCTGTAGAGACCCATGAAATACCAGACTCTGAACTGTGCATGGGCACACGTACATGTCTAGGAGAAGACAGATGGAAATTTGGGAGCCATCTTCCAATTGAGAGGGGTCAGCAAGGAAATGACAGGCAGAGGGGTGAGCGCAGAGTCTTCAGGAGCCCACCCTCTTCGAACTTCCCTCTATAGGGCAGTGTGTCCCACAGTGGAGCACAGGCTCAGTCAGGCTCAGCATCACCTCAATTCAACCCAGACAGTGCTCCTTGCTGCAGCTGCTGGGGCTTGAGTGATCTTGCTCTAAAATAAGCCCTCCCTTTCCCACCTCTGCTCTCTCAGTGTTGAGGTATTCACCTCCTGCTCGCTCTGCATGCTCAAAAGTCGACCACGGGATTGCTTGACCAGACCATTAATTGGTGTACGCAGCAGTGCCTCTTATATTTAGAAATGAGATCTTTCCTTTCAGTCCCCAAAATAAACCCAACCGGTACTTCAGAAAGATGTTTGTCCCTATCATACTTTGCTGGTGTTTAGCTGGGCTTGAAGCAGATGTGAAAATAGCAGCAGCAGCAGCTGTAAAACTCCAAGCAAGAGTCCAAAAACTGGTGAGGGAGGGGAGAGGTCTGGAGGTCTGGACACTGGACCAGCTCTTTTCATGGCTATGGCCCCAGTTGGCTGTGTTCTGGACTGGACAATGAAGAAGGCAGGATGAATCTTTCCACTCCTCTTAGGAAGGCATTTTCAGCACAGCCTCTGAGGCTCTGAAGTGCCAGCCCTCAGATTAGTTCATCTCAAGCACCAAGTGACACTGGACACAATAAGACCAGGAGATGCAGGTGATGGTGTCTGTGAAATGGCGTTTGGCCAGTAATTGCAACAGTGGCCTTTCTCATGGACAGAGTTTTGCTCCTGTGAGTCCCTCTGCTGCCTGCACGACCCTTCAATATGAAGGAAGGAGGCAACACCTCCAGTCCTGCCTTTGAGCCTCTGGTTATGAGGTAGGCTTCCACCTTCCACACCCTTTTCCTGCCCATGGAGCTGTGCTTTCCAGCCAAGGTACTCTCTTCCTTCCTGCACCGCAGCTTTTCCCCTGACCTTCCTGGTGCACCCCAAGGGCCCAGAGTCCATTACTGGCTTAACATGCTACGGGAGGAATGTTGAGCAGGGTGTATGTAAAGGGCTGCTGATGCTGACTTCTCATCCTTACCTGTCTGAAGTCAGACACCCCAACCCCTGCCCAACAGGTGGGTGTCTGTGAGGTTCAGAGGACAAGGCACTGCCAGCACTTGGAGCTGAGCATGTGGAGATGGGCTGTGTCATTCTCAGCCTGACATCTTTCCAGGCCACATCTGCCTATTCAGTGCCAGCAGGAAGGGAAACTGTCAGATCAAAGGGCACAGGGCATGGCAGTTCCCCTCCAGGACACATGGCCCTGCCAGCCAGGAGTAAAGCAGCTCTTCCCACTCTGTTCAGAAGGTTCACTCAAAGATAGAAGAGACACATCAACTGCCCACTTTGAAACAAACCCTTTTTAACTTGCATTCCACAGACCCTCCCCGAACCAAGGTGTCTCTACAAGGGGCATCTTAAGAAACCAGCTTATGCCTGGGGAACTGCCCATGGCTAGCATGACCTTGAGTGATGGGAAGCTCTGGAGGCATGCAGAACAAAAGAGCATTGCTGTCTGAGCCTGCAGTTTGAATAGGAGGGAGCACAAGGCAAGGAGAGCATCAGAGGTCAGTGGAGATAGAGATGCCTCTAGGCTGGCTGGCCCTGCTGGCGCAATGGCTCCATCTCTTCAGGATGAGGGTGATGATGGGGGCGGACACCAGCAGGAGAAGAGTGAGGGCAGAGTGCAGGATCCAGACCCAGAGAGGCATGTCTGGCCGTGGAAGAGGTTTCTGGAGCGTGTGGAAGATAACTTCCTGACACGGCTGGTGAAGGAACCAACAAGGCAAGGTGCCCTGCTGGACCTGCTGTTTGCAAACAGAGAAGGTCTTGGGGGGGATGTGATCATCAGAGGCTGTCTTGGGCATATCGATCATGAAATGATAGAGTTTTCTGTCCTTGGAGAAGCAAGGATGGGGGCTAGAAGAACTGTCACTTTGGACTTCTGGTGGGCAGACTCTGGCCTGTTTAGGGACTTGGTTGGCAGAGTTCCTTGGGAGGCAGTTCTGAAAGGCAAAGAAGTCCAGGAAGGCTGGACACTCTTCAAGAAGGAACTCTTAATAACGCAGGAACAGGCCGTCCCTGTGTGTTGGAAAACGAGCCGGCGGGAAAGAAGATTGGCCTGGCTGAACAGAAAGCTCTGGCTGGAGCTCAGGAAAAAGATGGATGTTTATGATCTTTGGAAGAAGAGGAAGGCATCTCAGGAGAAGTACAGGGCTACCGTGAGGCTGTGCAGGGAGAAAATTAGAAGCGTCAAACCGCAACTGGAACATAATCTAGCTAGTGCTGTTAAAGACAATAAAAAGGGTTTCTATAAATACATTGGCAATAAAAGGAGAACTAAGGAGAGTCTCCCCCCTCTAGTAGATGTGGGGGCAAGTGTAGTGACTGGGAATGAGGAAAAGGCTGAGGT
>NW_010198258.1:0-1525 GCF_000695765.1 Mesitornis unicolor
AAACCTGAATTTATATGTCCCATTTTACTGGTGTGGCTAAGGATATTTCTTTTTTGGAGGCTAGTATGTGTAAGAAAGTGAAAGGGATTACATCATATAATTCTGTTTTTGAAAATCTAGCAACCTGGTGAAGTATCCATTTACATCTAACTAAATATGGCTTTCTGCACAAGTCTGTCAAAGTCTTTGACCTTTCAGTGAGATATTGCTCATGCTAATTACAGCTTTGGTCAGCTGGGACTGGAATTGATATGCAGTGTCACTAATGGAACTGCATAAATTCATGCAAGCTCCAGAGCTGCCACATAGGGGACATTGCTTCTTCCTCCCTGAACACACACAAAGTACATGGAAAGATCAATTATTTTTTTTAAAAATGGCTCTTATAAGACTTAGAGAAACTTTGGTGTTTGTGAACAAAAAACACAGGCAGTTCTACACAAACATATACATGAAGAAAATAAGCAGATAATGTTAATTCTCAGAAAATGTTAGAGATGTAGTATGAGACAAAAAGTATGAGGCAAAAGAACATGACAAGAGCTGTCCTATATTGCAGTGACACAACATCACAATATGACACAGCTTTAGAAATGTAAAGAGAAAATGCCTCTTCTTTGCATAATAGAAAAAAAAAATCTGACAAGATTTATCTGTTTAACCTGAATATACCATGACAGAGTGAAGCATGGACAAAGAGGTGAAGTAATGAGAGTCTAGGAACAAGCAGGTGCACGATTTTGGCTCCCTTACCTCAGTTATGTACCACATGTTCAGCTCTGACACATGTACATTTACTCATATTCACAGAATCACAGAATATTAGGAGTTGGAAGGGACCTCGAAAGATCATCTAGTCCAACCCCCATGCCAGAGCAGGATCACCTAGACTAGGTCACACAGGAACGCGTCCAGGCAGGTTTTGAATGTCTCCAGAGAAGGAGACTCCACATCCTCTCTGGGCAGCCTGTTCCAGTGCTCTGTCACCCTTACAGTGAAAAAGGTTTTCCTTATGTTCTGGTTGAACCTCCTATGCTTCAGCTTGCATCCATTGCCCCTTGTCCTATCATTTGCTATCACTGAGAAGAGCCTGCCTTTCCTTGAATCATTATCTCTAGTTGCAACATCTTTACAGAATTTATCTTAGTGTTTATCACATTTATCTTAATTTGCTTATTGAGATGACATGGACTCTGAAGAAATTGCTGGATAAAGTTCAAAGAACTTGTCACCTGGTACTGGTCACAGAATTATGCTGCACTTGATGACCCCTCGTGGCTTAAGTATCTACTAAGATGTATCATTCAATAGCTTTAAAAATGTATTCTGCATTTGAAGATCAGAAAGCTCATTACATACAAAGGAAGGCAAATATCTCTGGTTTCGTTTTACAGATGGGAAACAGAAGTAGAGATGGGGTGCACACTAGCCCAAAAACACACTATAAAATATAGAAATCATGTAAAATGCTAAGCATATGTGTTCCAATGCAATTTTTTGCCATTAGATAATCAGCAGCGACATG
>NW_010198259.1:0-5118 GCF_000695765.1 Mesitornis unicolor
ATGATATTTAATATGCAAATATAGAAATAAATATGTAAATATATAATGTCTAATGTGGTATTTAATATATAAATATATATAATAGATAATATTACGATATTTAATATAGAAATCTATACATAAACGATATAAATACGATATGATGTCAACTATTTCCATCCCTTTGGCCCACTTTGGCCATCTAAACCCATCGCACAGAAGCCAAACTCCGACCGTCGACCTCATCCTGGTGGTTTCCACCGAGGTAACGCACAAGAAGCCTTCCAGGGAACAGAGCCCAGTGAACATCTCGCGCTCACAGAAGACCACGGCGCAGCTCTCCTCGCACCAGAACCGAAGGGCTTAATAAATCTGTCAAATTACAGCACCATTTCTCTGCTCTCCACCGCCAGCTCTGCCTCGTTAACATTCCCTTCCCCTCCCAAAAGCTCCTTTCCCAAATGTTGGATCTGCAATTTCGTGCCTTTTTTCCCCTTCCCCCCCTCCTCTCCTACATTTTCTACCTTTCAGGCGAAACACAAACAGAAACAAAGATCCTAATTATGATCCAAAGTCGTTATCCTCTGAAGAAGTTCCCGGTAATTAAATTTTAAAGGAAATAAAAAAACCCCCTCTTTAATGAGCTTTTTTCCAGTGCCATCCAAGCGCTCCGTATTCAAGTAGATAGTGATTAGGATGAAACGGCTCTAATTTGAACGACTTGATACAAGCTCCTACTTCACTACTACGGTTTTAATAATTGTGTAATTACACGGAGGACTATTCCTGTAAATACCACTCGGGGTTGGTTTTTTTTGCGCTGAACGGGCGGCAGCAAAACGTGAGCGGTTCGTCTCAATTTGCAGCCCTTCGAGACGCCAGTTTCTGACGTCAGCTAAAAAGTTAACGCGCGTATCTTAACATTAAGAATATAACTTTGAAGCCCGCATATATACAGATTTAGGCCTCGGAATTTAAAACGAAATGAAATAACTTCTACTCTTGGCAGGGCGAGGGATGGGGAGCGGAGCAGAAGCGACGGCGAAGGCATCCAAAAAGCCATTTCCAAAGCGGCGTTACTTTGGATTCACTTCTGTTCCCTTTATCTGTATCAGAAAGTTACCGGAGCTCATTTAAACCCATCAAATAAATAAAAGCAACCCTCTCCAGTTATGTTCCTAGCACGTGCGAAGCCTCAGAGTGGTAGTTTTCGCTGATTGAGTTTCCTAAGTAGGTTTTAATAATAGTGGCACAACTAATTTGCTCAGATATGAAACTCCATCTAAGCGATGTTATCTGGGAGATAATTAAATAGGAAGAATTCTAATGCAACTCTGATTTTTCAATCAAGGCTGCAGGTGACTCCCCAAACATCGATTTTTTCCCTCTGCATGGTTATTGTATTTAGCAACTCCCTGGCCGCCCTTTCACCGTATATTGTTCTTCTTTGAGATTATACAGTGGCATCGTTATCTCGCACGGTGATTTGAGTTCGTTGCTGTTGGAAATAAATCCATGTCCTGGTGGGAAAGACTCATCTCCTGGAGAAATCCGTAAGCGTTGGGTTGGCTGGAGCAAGGGCTGGTGGACAAGGGTCAAGGTGGACCACAGGCAGGATGCTCTATGGTCAGGATGCTCCACGGTAAAGGTGAACGACAGTCGGGGTGTTCCATGGTCAAAGTGGACCATGGTCAAGGTGAACCACGGTCAGGATGCTCCATGGTCAAAGTGGACCACGGTTAAGATGGACCATATGGTCAGGATGCTCCATGGTCAAGGTGGACCATGGTCAGGATGCTTCACAGGCAAGGTGAATCATGGTCAAGGTGGACCATGGTCGGGATGCTCCACATGGTCAAGGTGGACCACGGTCAGGATGCTCCACATGGTCAAGCTGGATCACAGTCAGGATGCTCCATGGTCAAGGTGGACCACGGTCAGGATGCTCCACATGGTCAAGGTGGACCACGGTCAGGATGCTCCATGGTCAAGCTAGACCACGGTCAGGATGCTCCATGGTCAAGGTGGACCACGGTCAGGATGCTCCATGGTCAAGGTGGACCACGGTCAGGATGCTCCACATGGTCAGGATGCCCCATGGTCAAGGTGGATCACGGTCAGGATGCTCCATGGTCAAGCTGGACCACGGTCAGGATGCTCCATGGTCAAGATCCACCAGGTATTGCTGTACCCACTGGTCACCAGACTTTGTGGCACCCCAAGATCAGGCCATATTTGTGCTTATTCTACTTGTTTCCTACTTCAGGCCTGTTTTCTATGCTTTTATCCTATTTTGTTCTTTAAATCCTACACGGATTCAAGCACGCAGGATGGAGACAGCTCCCAAGCTGCTGTCCCCTCTGGTACTGACCCTCCCGGGTAGAGGCTACAACTTGTGTAGCTTCTGGGCATCTTCTTGGATGCTTTAGCAAGCAGAAGTGTTTTCCATGTATATACATCATCCATAGGTGTCCCCACCACCCAGGTATTTAAATATCTGTATCTATATATCTATATCCATCTGTATCTATATCCATCTACATCCATCTATCTATATCTCCTCTGCACACAAGTATTTTCCCAACTCTCCCACATCTATAGATGCTTCTGTATCTGCCCATAAATGCACTGTTCCTGTTGGTTTCCCCCCCCAGCCTTGTGATCCTTACCCTATTAAAAAAGCCTCCAATTTCCTTGAACTGGAACATCTTCCCCTTGCAAGCCCTGCTCAGAAGAACAATTCCTATGTAATTATTTTGGGGTTTGCACCCTAACTCCATAGGCAGCCCTATGCAGAGATAAGTTCTGAAAAGCCACCGACATCCCAACAAGAAGGTTACGTCTTTCCTGCAAAGATGCCTCCGTTTTTCCATCACACGCATCTAGAAATGGGACATTCGGCTTGTTTGCCTGCCCAAGCAGCTCCCAAATCCCTACTGGGACCAGCGATGGGGTCATGGAGCATCACCCAGCCCAAACCCATCCCCGAGCGTGACGGGAAGCCAGGCGCTGGTGGCGCTTTCGGTGTTCATTCAATCCCAATAAAGCACCGTTGGCCTCTGCTCTCCTGCGAGACCACTTTGCCTGATTTATGGATTCATTTGCTCTCCACAGCTGGCTGCGAGCGCCGGCACTGCCGATCCAAGAGATACGGATACAGCCCCCGTGCAGCCGCTTCCTCCAAAATCCAGGGGAAAATAAAGGAACAAAAATGTCACGAGATACATCCAGCTCCACGCACCATTTCTGATGGGTAATTTGGCTTTTCTCGTTGTTTGGGAATGGCTTTTGGGGCTGCAGCCCCCCCAATTAGCCGCCTTCATTAGGGGGTGCTGGAGGCTGAGCCAACGGAGACGTGACCACCGACATGAATTGAAACCCTCGGCCAAACCCAAACCAGATTTGCAGCTAATTCAAAACAAAAGCAGATTTGTGAACGGGCTAAAAATACATTTCGTCTCTTTTCTTTGTCATTTGGGGGTTTTGGGCCCTATTTTCCAGGAGCTGAGCATCCACATTTCCCTTTTCCCTGGGCAGACAGGGCTGGGGACACCCAAAAAAACCTGCTCCGCTTTTCCCCTTCCCTTCTCACCTCTGATTTCTTGGTCCTTTTTAACAACACGAGAGGGTTTTTAAACCAATTTCCTTCGTTTAACACAGCGCTGCCGATCCGAGAGATACGGATACAGGCACCGTGCAGCCGCTTCCTCCAAAATCCAGGGGAAAATAAGGGAACAAAAAAGTCATGAGATACACCCAGCTCCATGCACCATTTTTGATGGGTAATTTGGCTTTTCTCGCTGTTTGGGAACGGCTTTGGGGGCTGCAGCCCCCCCAATTAGCCACCTTCGTTAGGGGGTGCTGGAGGCTGAGCCAACGGAGACGCGGCCACCGACATGAACCGAAACCCTCGGCCAAACCCAAACCAGATTCACAGCTAATTCAAAACAAAAGCGGATTTGTGAACGGGCAAAAAATACATTTCGTCTCTTTTCTTTGGCATTTGGGGTTTTTGGGCCCTATTTTCCAGGAGCTGAGCATCCGCATTTCCCTTTTCCCTGGGCAGACAGGGCTGGGGATACCCAAAAAAAACCTGCTCCGCTTTTCCCCTTCCCTTCTCACCTCTGATTTCTTGGTCTTTTTTAACAACACGAGAGGGTTTTTAAACCAATTTCCTTCGTTTAACACCACTTGTTACCATTTTGGGTGCATCGGCCCAGTGCCCCATGGGGACAGAGCGGGGTCCCAAGCGCCCACCCCAAAATTCAAGAGCTCACCCCAAAATTCGAGGGGTCCCAGGACCCATCACTTGGGGGGATTTTGAATTTGGGGCCCGCGGGGGATAAGCAAAAGCATCGCCAACGGGGGCTGAGTTAATGGGGGGGATAAGGGATAAAATAAAAACCTTTACAACCTAGCTCACCCCAAAATTCGAGGGGTCCCAGGACCCATCACTTGGGGGGATTTTGAATTTGGGGCCCGCGGGGGATAAGCAAAAGCATCGCCAACGGGGGCTGAGTTAATGGGGGGGATAAGGGATAAAATAAAAACCTTTACAACCTGCTGAGCCAACCCAAACTTGCCGAGCTACTGCGAGCATTAACGAGTGCGAGATGTTAATTACACTCTTTGTAATTAACTCTCCCAGGAGTATAAAATAAAATAAAATAAAATAAAAGGCAAAAGCAGCGAATGCAACATCCCCACCAGAGCACCAGAAAACGCCCATCCCGCTCCTCTTTGAAGGAAGTTTTCCCTTTGCCTGAAGGATGCGCTTTGATATTTTCTGGTTTTCTTTTGTTTTTCTTTATTTTTCATGGGTTTTATGCCTTTTTTTTCTTCCTTTATGGCCATTTCCAATGTCGTCCCTCTTGCTCTTCCCCATTTCCTCCCTCGGGGGTGTCGCAAGCCTTTTCTCCATCACTTCTTTTGGTGGCTTTGCTTTCAACACTTCTCATTCTCTGCTTCCTTTTTGGTTTTTCTCCCTCTTTTTCCACCCTTTGCTGTTATTTCCACATTTCCCACCGCTGAACATCGCACCCTGGACCAGCCCCGAGAATCCTCACCTTTACCTGCATCATCCTCATCTTTACCTGCATCCTCCTCTCCATTTGTGCTCTACCAGTTGCATCCCCCCGC
>NW_010198260.1:0-4067 GCF_000695765.1 Mesitornis unicolor
CCCTTGGCCTTGTTGAAGCTCATCCCGTTGGTGTTGGATTAAAAAATCCCAGTTTCTACAATAAACGGCTCTGTGCAGGCAAGAACCTCCCATTGGGCCCTGCCACGCTGCTCCGGAGGCAAATCTCTCTTTGACCTCAAACCTGCCAATGTGACCGAGAGGAAGGATAAAACAATAATAATAAGGATATAATAAGAATAAGGATATAATAAGAATAAGGATATAATGATGATATAATAAGAATAAGGATAGAATAAGAATAAGGATATAATAAGGATAAAACAATAATAATAATAATATTGTGGCCTTGTTTTCCAAGGCTCATGAAGCTGTAATGCAAGGAGGTGACAAAGTGCACCTTTGACAATGCAGCCTTGTAGTTTCCCATCAAATTACAAGCAGGAATTGAGTTGTGGTCTTTCATGAAGTCGCTCTCGCTCCAAGAAAGTTAACCCACCAGAAAACCCTGCGCACAATGGCCCGTTTGTTTAATCCTCGCCCTTTGAACAACGGGAAACGCGTTGCCTCACGCAAGTCATTTATTGTGCTCACACCGAGTTAAGCAAACAGGTTACGTTCCAACTTTCACTGTCTGCTGGATTTAAGGTATGTTTCCAGCAACCATTTTTTAAAGCTTATTCTGGCCATAGTATGGAGAAACATTTTTTGCCTGTCGTTGGGTTTCTGCATGTAGGGTTTTAGTCCCAAATGGGCCACGCACTGTTTTCCAAGGCAGCCATCTGTATCACCTAATGGGGAGAAGATTTCCCCCCTTGCTGTCACAAATTCAGACAGAAAAAGCATCTTCTCGCCATCTGCACCTTTCTTCTTCCTATTAAGATCCCACAGGGTTATAAAAAAACCCCTGGAAATAATAGAAGAATGCAAATCCTTCACATTTGTAGGGGACTCGTGCTCCAGCACTGCTGAAAATTCATCTCATGGTGTATCAGGAGGATTGAACGTCAGCAGCTCTCCGTATCGGGAGAGAAAATGCATTTGTCTGCGAAAGGTTTGTGCAGGGTGGGGTGTTCTGGATTGGGATTTGGAAAATATCAGCCAACCTCCCAGAAAACACTTCTATCAGCCACCGCAGAGCAACAGGGTGTATGTTTTATGAAGCGTACCTTACTGAAAGCAAGATGGGAAGGAATGAAAGATGCTTTCGGTAACAGGACAAACACTTTAAGCAGCAGATATAGACTGCACGGGTGACTTTATTAGCACTTTTCCTCCACAAATATATTTCTATGCTGACCCTTTGCTTAGCATATGTCTGTTAATACAAATAACCCTGTATTTTACTTAAATCTCGGAAGAAATCTAATGCACTGCTGAATGCCTGAGCTGGTTCTGTGCTCCTCCAGTGTCCAGGCAGTGGATTTGGTTTCTTGGGATGACCCAAAACTGTTATTTGGCACCTGGTACCAACAAGACAGGACCACAAGAAGGGCATATTCTCTTAATTCCACTCTCGTGGTGAAGGAATGTGTCAGAAATAAAGAGCTGAAGCAGAAAATTAGATACTTTGATCCAGACAGGGAGTGAGAGCTGTTTGGCCACCTCAGTAGGACCCATGGAATAGGAGCAGCAAGTCCCTGCAGCTTCTGGGGTGGTTGAAGTCCCCTCAGGACCTGTTTTGGGAGCATTTCACCTGCTCCAAGGGTTCAAGCAAGGCAGCTGCAATGTGAGCAGTGAAAATGCTAAGCGAGCAGCATCTGCCGTGGGAAACCAGGAAGCAGAGACGTTGTCATTCAAACAGGGCCAAGTGCAAGGTCCTGGGTGCCAGAGCACTGGAACAGTCTGCCCAGAGAGGTTGTGAAGTCTCCTTCTCTGGAGACATTCAAAACTCGCCTGGACGCCTTCCTGTGTAACCTCATCTGGGTGTTCCTGCTCCGGCAGGGGGATTGGACTGGATGAGCTTTTGAGGTCCCTTCCAATCCCCAACGTTCTGTGATTCTGTGTGATTCAAGGTGGGCCCATGGGCTTCAAAGTGGGCCCATGACAAACTCATGAAGATCAACCAGGGCCAAGTGCAAGGTCCTGCACCTGGGTAGGAGCAATCCCAAGCACAAACACAGGCTGGACAGAGAATGGCTCGAGAGCAGTCCTGAGGAGAAGAACTTGGGGTATTGGGTGATGAAAAGCTGGACATGAGCCGGCAATGGGCACTCACAGCCCAGAAACCAACCCCAGCCTGGGCTGCATCACAAGAAGTGTGGCCAGCAGGGCCAGGGAGGGGATTCTGCCCCTCTGCTCTGCTCTGCTCAGACCCCACCTGCAGTGCTGTGTCCAGCTTTGGAGTCCCCAACACAAAAAGGACATTGAAGTGCTGGAGCGGGGCCAGAGGAGGCCACAAAGATGATCAGGGGCTGGAGCAGCTATGCTACAAAGACAGGTTCTTCTCTTCAACTGGAGAAGAGGAGCTGAGGGGAGACCTTAGAGTATCTTCCAGGACCTGTCACCCAGGAACACATCCAGGGGGGTATCGATGTCTCCAGAGAAGGATCTGTCTCCGTCAAGGACCCATCCCATAAAGGACCCAGTTTTGAGGTTCTCAATGACACTGTTCTGGGGCTGAAGGGCTGTGACCACAGCAGGGGACAAGCAGACCCCCCTGCCCCTCTCCTGGCCACAGCCAGCACAGAGCGGCTGTGGCACAGAGGCCACCACTGCCCCCTCCCACACATCCTCACCCAGCACTGCTGGAAGCACCAGGAAATCCCGGGATTTCCCTGGGCTCTGGGCAGCCTCTCCATACAGCAAAGGTCCCCACATCCCACCACGGCCCTGGCCTGCTGGCCTCAGCCCCACAGCACACCATGAGGGGGTCACAGGGGACAGCTCTCCAATTCCCTGCCAGGACCTGGCACCCCTCCTGCCCATAGCACAGCAGCGCCAGGGCTGGAGATGAACTCAACTGCATTCAAGAACAGCAAAGGAGATCTCCATTTCAACCTGGAAAGAAGGTTTAAACATTCCAGTCACTTCCCATTTGCACGGTGCTCCCTGCGGGGCTGAGCTCCCGGGAGCTGGGGCTAAAGGACACCCACACACATTCGAGTGGCCTGCAGTTCAGGGCATGGAGCAACACAACAGGGATGGATTTGATGGCATTCCCCACTTCATCAGGGATGTTCCAAGGCTTTGGACTGGGGATTTCTGCCTGGCCACCTACGACCAGAAAGAGATAAATGGGCAGAGAAATGGATATGGATATGGACAGACATAGGGATATGGATATGGATATAGATACGGATATAGACAGAGATATGGATATAGATACAGATATGGATATAAAAAGACATCTAGATATGGATACGGATAAGGATATAGACAGATATATGGATACAGACACAGATCCAGGCATGGATACAGACACAGATCCAGACACAGATGTGGATATGGATATAGACATGGATACGCATACGGATAACGACACAGATCCATCCCTGGACACAGACACAGTTCCAGGGATACCGCCATGGCAACAGACACAGATCCGTACACAAATCCAGACACAGAGGTGGACACGGACGTGGATACAGACACAGACGTGGACACCAATGTGGATATGGATATAGACATGTATTTAGTCATGGATATGGATATGGACATGGATACAGACGTGGACATGGTTTCGGTTGTGGATGTGGATATGGACATGGATTCAGGTGTGGATATGGATATAGACATGGATACAGACATGGATATAGAGATGGTTAGAGACATGGATACAAATGTGGATACGATAGAGAGATGGTTACAAATATATGGATAGAGAGGTGGATAGAGAGATACAGATATACAGACAGATATAGATAGATATATAGATGTAGAGATACAACTACAGAGATACATAGAGAGAGAGAGAGAGAGATAGAGAGCTAAGTGATGCCTTCCCCAAGCCCTGTGAGATTGCTCACTAATTTTGACAGCATTTTTTATGATTATTCAGACAGCTGTGTTTTCCATTAAATTTTCTGTTTTCCATTAAATGTTCTATTTTCCATTCAATTTTCTATTGTCCATCAATTCTGTGCCAGTAAAACCAGGACACGCGCCCC
>NW_010198260.1:4670-21471 GCF_000695765.1 Mesitornis unicolor
TGCCCAGAGAAGCTGTGGGTGCCCCCTACCTGGCAGTGCCCAAGGCCAGGTTCGCCGGGGCTTGGAGCAGCCTGGGCTGGTGGAGGTGTCCCTGCCCCTGGGGGTTGGGCTGGGGGAGCTTTAAGGTCCCTTCCAACCCAAACCATGCTGTCATTCTATGATTCAAAGTAGTCAGAATCGTATATATGCCATATATGTTATATATACACACAGAGAGTTAAATATAAAGATAGCTAAAATAAAAATACATAAAATGTCTAAACAAAAGATATAAATATATAATTTAAGCTTCTTCAAAATACCATACGCATGAATTACAGCTTATGTAAAAGCAGAAGAAACTGTTCCTCAGACCACATTACTTTCAGGTACCCTAGGATCAGCCAAAACCTTTTAATACAATCACTCTGCCTGCGACACTGCTCCAGAGAGGAACGTGGCATTTCCAAGAGCTGCATACCAGTACAGCGATTGCTAGATGGAGAAGAAACTTCTGGAAGGGAACATTCTTTGGGATTTAGAAGAGTACATACCGCTCGGGATGAAAATCTGGGAAGCAGCACTGGATTTCTTTGAAATTTAAAAGAGAGCCTTTATTTTTTTTTTCTCACGAGAAAGAAAAATCCTCAAGTGTTTAATCCCAGCATCCAACCTGCTAGGCTGCCCGGACCCAAATTTATGAGTTTGATTAAACCGTGCTTACAGATAGAAAACAAAAGCAATAAATTAATGGTCTGCAAACTGTGCCCAGCTATAAAGAGCCACCAGAATGGACTAAACCTCAGTCTCCGAGGCAGGCGTGAGCTTTCATGCTGGGAAGCAGGAGCACGGTTTTATTCCACGAATCTTGATTTCGAGACACCAGAGGCAGCCAAATCGTGGCCTGGAAGCCACACGGTGCTTGCAAACTGTTCAGAGTAACTCCCAGTCATCCCAGTATGGGTGTGGGCTGCTTGTAGCTGGCCCAGCTGCATCGTCTGGGGTTCTGGGTGTACCCTAATTCATGCCCTGCTGCCCATAGGGAGCAATGGGACTGCAGGTACAAAGGTGCCATTGGGAACAAGCAGGAGTTTGGCCCATTTGTACTGGTGAACTCAGCATCCAACCAAATGGAGATTTTTATGGGGTATAACAAAGTCAAGTTTGGCTCCAGCAGCCTTCCAAAAAGCTCAGATTTAAAGGTCTTGCACAACTATCATCACGTCCTCTTACACTCACAGCTTTAAAGCAACCGCTGTAGGTTTCCATTTACTGTTCAATGCATTTTATTCCTGTTGTACAGGCATTAGAAAAAGGTTTTAATCCAAAGCAGCGTTTTATTTTGGCATGCACATTGTGAAGTGTGTACCTTGTGGGAACACCTATAAAGTCTTTCATTTTCCCCTCTGCTCAAGCTGGGGTGGGATTCATCCGCCAGAATGTGCGAGATGCCTCCCCACTGTCCTTAAAAAAGGCTTTTTTGCCTCTTGGAATCCTACCTGATGGAGTCTTTCAAAAGGCAACCTGCAGAGCTAATCGCATTTAGAGAGGTAGAAAAGGTAGCTATTTAGAGAGGTATTAACCTCTCTACTGCTATGGGCTCAGTATCAAGACCACACAGCCACTATTCTTTCAGGAAAAGGAGAAAAAAAATCACATAAGAGAGGCTTAAATTTGGAAACCTCAACGTTTTGAAATGAGTGCTGTGTTCAGTTCTGGGCCCCTCACTAGAAGAAGGATGTTGAGATTCTGGAGCGTGTTCAGAGAAGAGCCACAAGGATGGGGAGGGCTCTGGAGAACAAGCCTGATGAGGAGCGGCTGAGGGAACTGGGCTTGTTTAGCCTGGAGAAGAGAAGGCTGAGGGGAGACCTCATCACCACCTACAACTGCCTCAAGGGAGCTTGTAAAGAGGTGGGTGCTGGTCTCTTCTCCCAGGTGATGGGGGATAGAACAAGGGGAAACGGCACCAAGCTGTGCCAAGGGAGGTTCAGGTTAGAGACAAGGAGGAAGTTCTTTCCTGAGAGGGTCGTCAGAAGCTGGCACAGGCTGCCCAGGGAGGTGGTGGAGTCACCATCCCTGGATGTATTTAAAGAGCGGGTAGACGAGGTACTTAAGGATATGGTTTAGGGGGTAGACAGGAATGGTTGGACATGGTGATCTCAGAGGTCTTTTCCAACTGAGTGATTCTGTGATTCTGAGTGGTAGGGGTGGGGAGTACAATAGGATTAAGGCTCAAAAATCGACAGGCAAGATTTGTTTCCAGTGGTCCATAAGAGTCAGAGAGAAATTTCTCCATCTCAAACTCCATCCTCTAAACTTTCTCCCTTGGTCACTCAGCTGTGGGGAGAAATGCAGTCAGTACCTCCCACAAAAGGTAGGTAATATAGAAATTAAACAGTTAAAACAGTGAAACAGATCCCTTCAGCCCTCCAAACACCCAACACAGCTCTCCTGCAACGACAGAGCCCGTTATAGGCTGCCTGCTCTATCCTCCTCTTCAATGGTTTAGTAAAAGGACTCAAGAGAAAAGGGCAAAGGAGAAATCAGAAACTGCTCTTTCCCACACGCCACCAACATTGAGGATGTTTGCGAGTAGGAACTCTCTTATTTGTTTGAGATCTTGGTATCAGAGACATTTCCTGACCATCTTTTCTAACAGGAATTAGGTTTTTTTGTGGTGTAAGGAGATCTTATTCATCCTCTTTCCTTTTTCAAGTCTTTGGTCAAGTGTGGCCTTTGCCAGGAAGGGAAAAAGGGAAGAGAGGGAAGCAAACCCTTGTGCTAAATGGCAATAAGACCTTTAGGAAAGCGGCCTGGCCTGAAAGCTTTATCACATCTCATCTCCAGCCACTGATTGCTCACTGCACCTTGATAAGGTACCATTTAAGCCAAGATCATTGGGATGATTGCCTGCAGAACAGCTTGATTTTTTTCCGGGCTGCCTGTAGCTCTGCTTTAGCAAAGCTCTTCAAAAACACAGAGCCAGATTTAGTCACCTGTATGACTACCCCTCATATTATGGGTGACTCACGATTGCGGTGCTCTGATGGGCATCCCTCGCGAATGTCAAGAGGCTGGTGAATGAGAGGTCAGCGATGACCATAGGAGAAATCCTGGAAGCTTTACCTAACGCAGCTCACAACACAACGTGAGGAAAAGCAGAGCTGTGTGTCGAAGCGCTGCACCGTTGAGCATTGCTCAAAACACCATCTGATTAATTAAAAGAAGCGCAGAGCGGCCTGCATGTAATGTTTTAACACCTGAAGACAGCAGAATAAAGCACTGTGCTGGTGCCACTTAATCGCTGTGTTTACCACAAAGCTGTTGCAAGACCCAAGCCCTATTTTCAGGATATCCATAGTTATCCCTGCTGTGTCACCCAAAGAAAAAGACTAAAGTTCAGTCACTTCCTTAAAGAAGATTCTCCTTGATAGACTGATAGGGGAAAGGGGAAAGGGACCTGGGGGTCCTGGGGGACAGCAGGATGGCCATGAGCCAGCACTGTGCCCTTGTGGCCAAGAAGGCCAGTGCCATCCTGGGGTGTATCAGGAGGGGGGTGGTTGTAGGGCAGAGAGGTTCTCCTCCCCCTCTACTCTGCCCTGGTGAGACCGCATCTGGAATATTGCATCCAGTTCTGGGCCCCTCAGTTCAAGAAGGACAGGAACTGCTGGAGAGAGTCCAGCGTAGGGCTACAAAGATGATCAAGGGAGTGGAGCATCTCCCTTATGAGAAGCGGCTGAGGGAGCTGGGTCTCTTTAGTTTGGAGAAGAGGAGACTGAGGGGAGACCTCATTCATGTTTATAAATATTTAAAGGGTGAGTGTCACGAGGATGGAGCCAGGCTCTTCTCGGTGACAAACAATGATGAGACAAGGGGTAACGGACACAAACTGGAACATAGGAGGTTCCACTTCATGAGGCAGAGGAAGATGAAGTACCTTGGCCAGGGTTGTGTGGGAAGGGGTGGCAGAGCTGGGAATGAACTGGGTTGTACTGGAGCAGGCAGTTGAGGCGCCTTCCTGTGTAACCTCATCTGGGTGTTCCTGCTCCGGCAGGGGGATTGGACTGGATGAGCTTTTGAGGTCCCTTCCAATCCCTAATGTTCTGGGATTCTGTGATTCTGTGACTGTCTCCAGCATAATTTCCTTGCTGAAGACAGGATGAGCAGATACAGACTCTTTCCTTATCTACCGGGCTCAAGACAAGCAGAAAATGTTAATTATAGCTGGCTGACTCATGTTAACTTTGAAACCTATTTCAAAGTGATTAAGAACTTCAGGGCGTTGAGGTTTAGGGCCAGACTGGCCACTAAAGGAGTGATAGATGCTCTCTATTAACCCCTCTCCAGAAAAGGAAGAGAATAAGGGAAGGTTAGAAAAGAAAACTAACAGGTTTAATAAAACAACAACAGAGATATGAAAGAAAGAAAAAAGGAAAATAATGAAATATATAGAAATATATATAAAAACAAGATAAAATCCACCCCCCCCAATGACTATTACATCACCAGAGGCTCTGGAGCAGGGCGCTGGAAAAGTCCCAGACTGGATTCAGCAGCTATGGGAGCAGGATTCAGGAACTGGATTCAGGAACTGGACTCAGGAAGGCACGGATTGGGATCGAAGGCAAATGAGCAGAGTTTGACATCAGCCATGGCAGAAGCAGCGAAGAGGAAGAGGAGGAGAAGAAGAAGCTGACCCTCGTGATCCCTCAGCTTTATACCCCGTATGACGTACGTGGGATGAAACACCCTGTTGGTCAGTTTTGGGTCATCTGTCCTGTCCAATCCTCTCTGCAGGTGTGACACCTCAATGATGACACCCCAATACGGCGCCCAGGATGTGGTGGTGGCCTTGGTCTCCATAGGCGCACGCATAAGCTATGTTTACATGCCATACCTCATAGTAACTGTAAACGTCAAGGAATAGCAGTTGTAGAAGTGGACACTGGAAAAATATGCCATTAGATTCAGAAAATACAGTCACTTAGAAGAGACTTAACTGAAAAGTAAAATTACTAAAGAGAGATTTAGTTTTATTTAGCTCAAACCAGGACACGGGGTTAGGAATTCACCATTACGTGAACACATAAAGTTTCGAGATGTAAAATGTTGCGGCACCACGCTGGCAAAGTAAATCTCTTCGAACGAAGAGGAGGGGAAGGGCAATCTTGTGGAGACCGTACAGAAAGAACAAAACATTTCTGTTTTGGTACCCTCAGTTTGCTTGAAGAAAGAAATGTTCCAGGCTGCTTACCAGCAAATGATGCTCCTGCCAGCCTTGCCAAGAGCCAATCTTTCCACAGCCTGTTAAAACAGAGATTGCCATGCTGATGGTCCATGGAGAGATTAGCTAGGAAATATTTTTAGCCTTAAAAATGCATGTGTCATTTGTATTTTCAAGCTGAGCTGCAGGCAGGTTTAGAAAACCAGCATTGAGAGACGCAGGGGAAGTCCTGAACCACAAAACCTGTTGGGCAACATAGCAGGGGAGGAGATGGGGCCCCAATAATCTTAATAGAGGAAGTTTGGGTAATTTAGTAGATAAGAAATTGATAAAGGCGAGTGAGCAGGCTCAGTTGTTTCACATTGAAGCCAGACGAAGGAAACTCTCATTGTTCACAGCCTTCCTTGAATAAACATCACCGTGGATGGAGCAACGGCAGGGAGCGCTTGGCCAAGTTTGCCCTCAAAATTTCACCTCAAGGTTGATGGTTCCCTTTGGAGCCACACACATTTTGAAGTTCAGAAAGGAGGGGTAAACAGCAATGAACAAAACCACACCTAATCTTAAATGAATGTATCAAAAAGCAAATGTTTCTGTCAAACACTGCGTTGCTTCTTGAGCATCTTTCTATTGTTCATCTTCCCCAGAGACAGAGGGGTTTTTTTGGTGGTGTTTTGCTATTTTTCTGAGGAAGGAAGGCGGCCAAAAAAGCTGTAAATAAGATTTTGGGGTCCACAGAAACAGAAAAGACATCCACAAAGGGCGTGCTGGAACAGATTCCCATTGCTCAGACCAGAGGATAAAGCACAGAGGAGCACTCATCAGGTTAGGGCGACTTCCCATTAATGCGACTTGAACCGGTTCTCTCCCTTTTTACTGTAAATCCGCACTGCCGAGTCAGCATCATTCGCCAGTCTGCGCTCTTGTTGGACTTATTTCTGATGACTTATCCAGGAAACTGCAGAAATGCTTTGATCTGGCTGTACTCTCAACTTTTCAATGTTCCAAAATACATTTTTCGGACCGGGCAAGGGATGCTGCGTTTCCTTCCCCTCTGATTTCCGACCCCCTTTTTCTGTTTTTGGTTTTCAGTGCAAGCAGGTCTTAAATATAAACCAGTTGCAGCAGTGAAGCGCTAAGATGGTGAATATTACCACAACGTGAACAAGCCACACTGGTGAATCCTGCTTTGAAAAAGCTCCACAAAGAGTCTGTTGAATTTTCATTTACAGCTTAACTGCAGGAGGGGGAAAAAGACCCCAAGAGCCTCTGGATTTCCAACCTATAGAGTTAATATTTCCAGCCTATAGTTAATATTTCTACTTCAACAATATCCAGAGGCCTTGGCCAGTATAAGAGGCCTCCCAAGCACTGTGCAAACAAACTCTGACTAAGAAGGCCACTTACAGCAGCGCTTGTCACGGTTCCTTATCTTGAAAAGCTCCAGGGTAAAAGCTTTACTTGAAGGAAAAAAAACACCCCTATTGACAGACATTTTAAATATCTAAAAGCAAGACAGAAGAGCTCAGGACTTCAAGGGCCGAGAGGAAAACGGTGGAGTTCAAGTTTGCAGGCTGCTCCTCCGTCATTAACGCTGCCTCATTAATGCTTTGGCTTCCAGCAGTGCACAAAAGGAAGCGGGATCCTTACAGCCCTAATTATACGGAGAGCGAAAGAAGGACGGCTCGGCTCGCTCTCTGGAAATGCGCTTTAGAAAAGCTGCAATAACTTTCTGGCAGCGGCAGCAATCGCCCGTTTGCAACGCTGGTGCAATGAGTAATTCTGGCAGTGTCAGCTTTCAAATAGCAAAGCCATGAAAAGCCACGGCAGCGGAGTTAAACGGCGATCAAAAAAACCACTTCACCACGACTTGGACAGGACCGAGCAGCGCCACCGCCGAGCTGAGAACTTCTTGTACTTCGCAGACACTCTGGAATAACCATTATTTTGTTCTTTTATGCTGGAACAACCTCTGCTCCTAAAAGGAAGCGCCTTCAGACACTCTGGGCAGGTTTAAATTATAGAGAGAACATGACATTTTTGGTTTGAGTAGTTTGATGAAGTTCAGCACGGACCGAACGGGAAGAGCGATTTTCCATTTTAGAAGTGTTTGCTCCTCATAGCTACTGGGGGGATATTAGGGCTATTTGTCTGAAGAAGTAATCAGCAGCAGCACTGAACATGAGCAGATAAGCCTCAAGGAGATTAAACACTCACTGATATCCTTAAATAATCACACGCCTGACCTCTCCAGAGCTGCACATTAGCAGTGAGTGCGGCCACAGCCAACACAGCAACATCTAATTTCATCTGAGGATTGGTGATATCTTTTCTCTACAGACTTCCCTTATGACCCAAACATCTTCCTTCCACTTTGCCTTCACACTTCCCTCCCCAGCCGAGGCATCTGCTCCAAGTCCAATTCAGCGAGCGCTAAGCTCCCTCGTGCTGTTGCTAAGGCTGGCAGCCAGACCAGAGAGAGAAAAGGACTTTTGAGTAGCTCATGGTTGAATCTTCTCTTGTCCTCACCCCAATCCCTCTGCAACCCTTCAAGTTACCTCAATGTTTAGCACGCAGTGGTGTTTCTCAAAGGCTTCTGGCCGGATGACGCACTGCAGCATGCCACCAACCCAGCACCGAAATGAAATACATAACAATAGCCTTTTGTGAAGACTATTTGTAAGAGTAGGGTTTCAGCGACTTAGTTTACATCGTGACTGTGCAAACATTTGAGCTGGCCAAACTTAGAGGTAGCAAACGTAAGCTTGGGTAGGAAAACCTTTGGTCCATGGTTGCTTGTGAGCCAAGACAACTCTGCAGCTGCCATCGTGACGGGAACACCATAAATGTCCCAGAAAACCTACACTGGTGAGGAAACTAAAGAGAAAACTTGCATGCCTTGAGGAGCCCTTAAGTCCAGGCTATGCCCAAGCTAAAGAACTCAACATGAGCCACAAATGTGCATCTGCAGCCCAGAAACCAACCCCAGCCTGGGCTGCATCACAAGAAGTGTGGCCAGCAGGGCCAGGGAGGGGATCCTGCCCCTCTGCTCTGCTCTGCTCAGACCCCACCTGCAGGGCTGTGTCCAGCTTTGGAGTCCCCAGCACAAAAAGGACATTGAAGTGCTGGAGCGGGTCCAGAGGAGGCCACAAAGATGCTCAGGGGCTGGAGCAGCTCTGCTATGAAGACAGGCTGAGAGAGCTGGGGTTGTTCAGCCTGGAGAAGAGAAGGCTCCAGGGGGACCTTATAGCGACCTTCCAGGACCTAAAAGGGTCCTACAGGAAAGCTGGGGAGGGACTTTTTACAAGGGCAGGAAGCGACAGGACAAGGGGGGATGGTTTTAAACTGGAAGAGGGCAGATTCAGACTGGATATTAGGAAGAAATTCTTGACTGTGAGGGTGGCCCAGGTTGCCCAGAGAAGCTGTGGGTGCCCCCTCCCTGGCAGTGCCCAAGGCCAGGTTGGACGGGGCTTGGAGCAGCCTGGGCTGGTGGAGGTGACCCTGCCCATGGGGGTTGGACTGGGGGAGCTTTAAGGTCCCTTCCAACCCAAACCATTCCTTGATATGATATATATATATGATATGATATACGATATAAGCATGACAAGGCACGAGCTGGAACTGAAGGTCTCCAGTGAGGCACTCCAGAAGTATGATCCCTCTCACAGGGCACAGGAGGGAGCTGGTGTCCCTACAGACTCATCAGCATTAACATCTTCGTGCCAGCGATGCCTCAGAGCATCTCCCAGATGTTTCCTCTCCCAAGCATTTGCCCTCACCTCCATCCACATTTGGCTTTGGAAAACAGCAAGAGCAGACTCTCCTCCACTTATGGCACGCAGGGGCAGAGCTGTACAGAGAAAGCTCCAAGTATTCTTGCCTGCAAGCTCGTAGATGAGGATTATGGCAATAATCCACCACTAGAAAGAGAAAAAAATTCCTAAAGAGGAAAAATTCCTCTTTCTTACGAAGAGAAAATGAAAGCTACTAACAGAACGGACATCTCCCACTACGCGATTAAGCACGCGTTGTGTGTTGTAATTCTGCCCGCTTCACAGAGGTATTTGTACTCTCATTTCCAGAGCTATGATGTAAATGCTGAAGCAGAGGGGGGAGGACGACCGTAGGAAGAAGCAGCGCAGCTGCTGACAAAATATTTTGCTTGTCAGCAGCCGTGCAAGCGCCTCTCACTGCTGCAGACTCATCCCTGGCAGAAGAGAGCAGCCTTAACGCACCCGCAGCTCCGGAGCCACCGAGTTTCGTGCACCGGTCCCTTGTCAATCAGGTCTGTCGGCCGCGCACGAATGACGGACTGGAAGATAATCCTAGAAATTAAAAGCCAGGAACAGAAATAAAACCACACCGACACCAGATGCCGAACCTCGGCTCCCCTTTTCCCCAGGGCTCATCTCATCTGTCAGCCCCCGGCCCGGGACGCAGTTGTCCAGGCTCCCCTGTCACTCCTGGAGAGCTGCTGACACCTCCGGCCAAGCATTTTAAGCCGCTTTGGCTACACCCCGGAGGCGCCTCTCTTTCTCCATCAGCTATAAAGGAACCGTGCGTGAGGCTCAGATTTAAGCAATCGGCTTTTAGGTGACCAAAGTTGGGTGAAATGAATCTTCCACGCGATGTTTAGGAGATACCAGCTGATAAAATTACTACTTAGGGCTCAAATGCTGTATTCATAAATATATTTTGCCTCAATTCATCATGTCATCCTAGCTGTCCTGTTGATAGCAGGTATCTCTAAAGGCTCGGAGAAATTTTTAGTCGGGCTTTATTCTAAATAGTTCACATCCTCTTCAGTAATTTTGGTCCTTAGGTCAGAAATGAGCTGTGTTCAGGAGAAACCAGCACCATTAAAAAAATAAAAGCTGACTTTTCAATAAAGAGACACGAAATGTGACCAGGTAATAACACACAAGCATTAAAAAAAATGCCACAAATAAGCATTTAGGTATCTGGACATTCAAGGAGGAAAGAGAAAGGAAGCAAATGTTGGAAATAATAACCATGCTTACAGGAAGGCACCGTCTCATAGAGACCAGACTTGAAGATAAGGCCGTCTTCACAGTGTTTTCATGCACCAAAGTGAAGGCCAATGCCTCTGGGTGTTTTAATAAACCACTGACCCTTTCAGATTAACTTTACCTGCCTTTTTTTTTCTTCCAATTCCCACAACTCCAGGCTCTTCAAAGCAAACTTTGAAACTTTTCAAACATTTCCAAGCAGGGAGCGAAAGGCTCCAAAAGTTCAGCCGAAACTGGTTGTACTTTAAACATAGCTGTTTCCACTCAAGAGTTGCCCCCGTGAGCCCCTTCCCCCTCGTGATACCTATTTTGAACGCTCTCGGGGGAAAGCAGTCATGAAAGAGGAATTCCAAGTGCCCAGAAGCCATGGGAGCGAGCTCTGCCAGCCGAGGAAGACTGGGTCGCTTCAAATCCAGATGACTATTTTGAGTTCTTGTGGGAACCGAGCTTGCTCCAATAAATATTCGAAGTTATCACAAGAGAACACTCAGGAAAAGTTACATTTTAGTGCTGACAGGCACAAACTTTTCTCTTTTTTAACTCCAAGCAGCTATGCAAACAGTCATTTCAGCTGGGTGTTTTTCTTTTTTTAAGCAAACTCTTGCTGCAGCCTCTGGTACAAAGGCAGCTATGGCAGCTGTAGGGCTCACAGAATCAGTAAGGTTGGAAGAGACCCCTAAGAACAACAAGTCCAACATCAACCCAACCCCACCATGGCCACTAAACCACGTCCCCAAGTGCCACATCCGTC
Organism: Mesitornis unicolor; assembly: GCF_000695765.1. Classification (NCBI taxonomy): domain Eukaryota; kingdom Metazoa; phylum Chordata; class Aves; order Mesitornithiformes; family Mesitornithidae; genus Mesitornis; species Mesitornis unicolor. Next base: position 15,655 of record NW_010198260.1, read on the forward strand.
GCTTCTTGAACCCCTCCAGGGATGGGGACTCCACCACCTCCCTGGGAAGCCCCTTCCAGTGCTTGACCACTCTTGCAGTAGAGAAGTTTTTCCTAATTTTTCCAGCTCAAGGGGTAGATCAGCAACTTAAGCTGGTGTAATAATGTACTACTGACCAGTTGAAGCACTAAGTGAGTCCATGAGCATCCTTACAACAGGCAGCAAACGTCAAGCAGTCTGAGCAAGCATTCAGTGAAGGACAGTCATCCTCTGAGGCTGAACATGTGCATGTAAAGGTTATTAAACAGCTGAAATGTGGCTGCTTGCTTGTACAAGCAGAGCTTTTTTCCTGTTGTACAGGACTGCAGATCAAGGATCTTTTAAAACTGGAGGAGGTGGGGGGCTTTGTAACAGTGGTACAGCCACGTGTGTGCTTTTAAAGGAAGCCACCTTGCTCTTTGCTCCAGCACTAGTGTGGGGACTCATCAGCACAACAATAACGTGTTTGTAATTACTTATGAGTCACAGCAAAAACAAACCAAGCTGCAGGATGGCTTTGGCTTGAAAGAATCGAAGCCAGCATTTTTCCTACTGCTCGGGGCAGTTCTGCAGATGCTGTAAAATACACTTTGCATGGGGTGGGGGTGAGTTGCATCACTTTTCCTGCCCATTTCGGTAGAGGAGAGGCTTTCCTGGCCACAGCCCCACCGTGAACATCCCCGGTAAACAACTGACCTGCAGAAAACCTTACTAAAAGCTGCCTTGGATGCAAGAGGAGAGTGGAAAAAACCTTGCAGGAGATTTACTGGGAGCCACTGAGCAGACAACTTGAAAACTGGTGGAAACTGAGATGCTACAGGAGAAAGCAGCATGACAAATGTCAGATTTGTTGTTATTTAGTGCCCAAATAATTGCTGGAAACAGCACATCAGGTCAGAAGGACCCTTGTTCTGAACCAGTTCTTCTGTTCTTAAGAAAGTTCACCTCCTTCTCATCTTTGGCAGGGCTATAAAAAGATGCCTTGCGTTGCTTTGCAGGCTGAAGGAGATTAGCGCTTATCCCACGCTGTAAAAAAGAAACAAGGGCAGTGTTAGATTTAGGCCGAGCTGAGTAAGGCAGCAGCAGCAGTCTAGGGAAAAAAAAAAAAACAAACCAAAAAACGGAGCCATAGGAAAAAGAAAAGAGAGGCGAGAGGAAAAAAATCATCAGAAAATAGCAAGGAGTAGGGAGCTGGGCAGGAAACGGCTGCAGGGTGGAGCTGTATAATGTAACATCTATACAATTTAAGGGTAAGCCGGGAAGAGAAACAGGCCTTAGTAGGTGGGTGGTAAGGCAGCGCTGAGTGACTTCATATTTTAAATATTTAAACATTACAAGGACTTGAAGGTGTACTTTGCTCTCACACACGACATTCTTTAATGCTTTTACCTTCTGAAGGCACAGTCCCTTTCATTCTTTTCTTACTAAATGTAAAAAGAAGTAAACACATTTAGTGCTGATATCCCAGGCAGCTCTGCAAGCCGGTAACAAATCAACCTGTGCTAAGTTGACATAGGCCAGCAACCAGCCCAGGAAAACTCATTTTCTCAAATAGAGCTTGCACAGTTTGAAATTAAACTAATTAAACTCTTTTAAGGCACTTTAACTTGTGCAGCTTCTGTGCCCATGCAAGATAACAGTTTCCTTTCACTGCAACTACCTTTCTTCACATGATTTTAACCTTTTCCCTGCGGGTTTGGAGGACTTAAATTCCTTGGTGGGTTCCTTTTCTATATTTCAGCCTTGCCCTTTTCATAAGAGTTTCAGTAGCGGGATCCAGATGAAGTTGATCCAAGTGGTTGATACCTGTTCTGACCCAAGCTCGTAGTCACACAGCTCCAACTTATTTGGAGGAATTTCTTTACTGAAAGGCTTGTCAAGCACTGGAAGGGGCTGCCCAGGGAGGTGGTGGAGTCTCCATCCCTGGAGATGTTTAAAAGATGAGGAGATGTCGTGCCTAGGGCCATGGTCCAGTGGTGGACTTAGGGCTGGTTCGATGGTTGGACTCGATGATCTTAAAGGTCTTTTCCAACCAAAACCATTCCATGGTCCTAGTAACATAAAGCCACAGTGACGTGTCTCGGTCCTCCCTGCCTCCATACCCATCTGTGTGTTTAGGACATCTCATGATGCTTCTTGCCAAGATCCTCCACTCTCTCCTGCTGCTGGGAAAGGATTAGAGGAATAATCAGCTCTCAGATGCCTTGGTCCAAGTCCTAGATGGCTATTTCCAGTTTTAAATACCTTCCATGCTCCTAACCTGGCCAGTTTAACTCAGTTTGCACATGGGTGGAGGTAGAGATCAGGTTAGACCTCAGGCTAGAAGTCAAATTTTCCTTACGGGGATGACAGCCTCAGATGTTTTTTGGCTGACTGTAGAGGATTTAGAGGCAGTAGCAGATAAAGAACACTGTAAAGAGAGGCCTGCAAAGAGCTCAAAACTCAGACAAAACAATACAGATGAAGGATTAAGAAATCAGGGAAAATGTAGTTATTGCAGCAGACAAGGAACTGCTGCCTCCAGGGATAATTTTGTGGAGGCTGGCGGGGAAAGGCGGCTGCGCAAAGGCCAAGGAAGACGTCTGAGCTCTCATGAGGAGAAAGGGAGAGTTCAGACACCAGCCTCTAATCTCTTTCCATGGGAGAAGTATAAATACACCTGAAGTCTGTTTAGGTTTTAAACAGAGGGCGATAATGAAGTTTTAATAAAAGCATTATAGCCAGTTATTACAACAAACAAACCAACCACCCACGCACAAAATATGCCTTGGTGTGAGGGGAAAACAGCACCTCTCTAAAAGGAATTGAGTCCTTAGAGAAAGTCTGCTAGACATGTCCAGAGGAAACCCGTTATTAAAAGTCACTCAGCTCAACCAGTGGTTATTTCATGTTCGAGAGAACATTCTTGGACAGTTTGTACAAAGATTGCTCTGTCTCTGCTAAAGATTATCCCGAAGCAAAGAAAATAACGATATAATTTCCAGACTAATCTCAAATCTGCCCCCTTATGCGTATGAATTAGTACTGCAACAGCCCCACTGCAAAGTGCCTTGTGCTCAATGTAAAGAGATAATCAAAATGAACGTTAAAAACCGAGTGGGAGATGCAGCTGAAACAACAAGCAGCAACACAAAACGTTACATATGGAAACCTGGTTCAGAAAACACCGCTTGATGCAACGATAAGGCCTATGGCAACGTTGTGTAGCTCAACACTTCACTTATTACAGTAAGCACCTTCTTTCCCAGCTGTCGATACAGCCCAAATTAAAACACCAACTCATTTTAGTGCTATAAACCACCTTAGGGAAGGGGACGTGACCCCAGCAGTAGCTGGTGCCAGAGGCCAGGCTGTGTTGCGGTTATTTTTGTGGATATTTTGCTCAAAGTCAGCGTTTTTTGCATCGGCTTCTGTCCGTCTGTTAACTGCTGAGCTTCAAAACTGCCCTCTCTTGTAAAACAGTTATAACAAAATCAGCTGCTCAGACCCACTGCCTCAAGAGATTGTGCTACGAAGTGCAAAGTCCCATGAAACACATGGCAATGTCATTTGTGAAGGACTTTGAGTACGGGCCACTAATGAGTTAATTTTGGGTAGTGCTCTCGGTGATATTTTCCAGTCAGTTTAAGGGACTCATGAACACAACTGCCATTAAAAAAAACAAAAAGTCATCTATGGAAATTAAATCTCATAGTCTGGCTGGAAAACCTTGCATCTAGAGGTTTAAAAGAAGCCGAGGGCTGTAACTGGATCTTCTCCCTAAGTGAGAAGTTACCAACAAAGTCTTAAGACCTTTATGTGTGCGGGGGAGGGAAATCAGCTTAATTGTAACTTTATGCAACAGACTTCTGCGGTCTTTCTGATGCCAAACACTAATATATGCTGGGATCTCAGAAATAAACCTGGAACCGCCCAGACAGCTTTGCAGAGGAGCTTTTAAGTGAAGACACAGGTGATGAACGCTCCTCCTGCAGCCCACCCATGTACCGAGAGCCCAGGGCATCCAGGATGTGTTCATGTTCTTTGGTTCCCTCTTGAATTTCTCCTCCCAAATCACCTTGGAGCTGAATAGCGTAGGAAAAGGACACGGTCAGCAGACAGCGTGTCATGGAAGAATATTAATTCAGTGTAGGAAAGGGAAAAAAAGACATCCTATAGTATTCAAGAAATTATTTTCCTTCATCCTGAGCGGGGAAGCTCTGACCATTTGACTCAGGAAAACGAAATTATTCCCAAATCTGGCCCAAGCGGTTGATTTATTGTAAATATAAAAATATTTAGTTCAAAGCGAGAGTGAAATATTAACTCTTAAGGTTGTAGCTGAAACTGAAAGGAAAAGAGCTGTTTCGCGATCCGGTGGTGACACCTAGAGGGAAAGGATCCCATTGCGTGCTTGGCAGCTCCTGAAGGGACTGAAAAAGGAGTTTATAAAGCATTGCCCGAGCCAGCAGTGGCTCTAGAGTCCCTTATTTCATACCCAGGACTTCCCTCTGTCAGCTCCAGCACAAGAGGACGCAGCAAGAAGAAAGCTCCTGGTGGTAACAGCGCTCCAGAAAAGATGGAGGAGAAAAGGGCAAAGTCCGAGCCTTTCCAAAAGGCACTGGAAGGGCTTTGCCTTCCCATAAGCACCTTGACAATCCCTCACACCTAGGGAGGGCAAAGTCTTTTGCACAGCAGCATCAATGGGATGCAAATCACGCTCAGCCATTTTTGGGATCGTAGCCCAAGAGGACTCAGGCCTCCAACAGCCTTTCCTAATACACCTTCCCTCCATTCCCAGGCTCGAGGACTCCACCTCCACATGCCTTATTATTTCTCTTTATTTTTAAACCTTTCTCTTTCAACTTTGCACACCGTGCACTGTTACAGCTCAACCGTGGAGGTGGGGAGAAAAAAAACCATCAGAGAATAGAAGATCCATAGGAAACCAGGCTGCACAATTGTCTGTCCTTGGGATTTCTTGCTAAAACACGTAGGAAACTTCAGCCAAGGTTGTTACTACTCCTCCACAGAAGGTGGGGCCCAGCTGGATTTGCAATTCTAACTACATCATTGGCTTCGTGCCTTTTTTGTTGTTGCCAAAGTCTGTGTTTTTCACTGGCTTCGCCAAAATAAAGATGAAGAATAAAGGTGAGAATTGAAGCATCCAAACGAGGCAGGGAAAGTGCTTGCAGCGCAAAGCTTGTAAGATCCTGACTGCTCAGACGCAGTTCACACCCCTCTTCAGGGTGTAAACGTTGGAAAATTTATTGACAAGCATGGGATTCTGCTCAAGGAATAAAGAAATCACCTCGTCCACCTGGGATCCATCCAAAAATCTGACATTCAGGGTTGAAAATCTGTGCCTCTTTTCCTCCCTGTAAAGTCTACTTGGAGGGCCTCCATCCTAGCTTTAATTTCTGGGAAGACTTCAAAGTAACCCTCAAATAAAATTGCCTGAGGAGGGCAAGGCACCAGGGAAAGTCAAGGCCTGTGATCAAGGCTGCCTTCCTGTCCATCTGCAGGTAAAGTTGAAGGTTTGGTCAGATAATTACTTACAATTATGTCAGCACATTTAACGAGGTCCTTCCCCTCTCACCAGGATGTGGTAACTGGGACCACCAAGTCTATGGCACCGCAGAGCGAAGCGGATTTGCTGGCAACCTGCAATTTCGGGTGCTGAGAAACCGAAGAATTATTTACATTTCTCACAGTAAAGGGAAGAGGTACCCCAGCTGAAACAACAAAGCTGCAAATATGAAGCAGTTACACGAACAAGGTATATATGAACAAGAGTGTTCCTGGTGTTCCCCAGGGCTC